>NW_020664409.1:83888829-83972894 GCF_002925995.2 Terrapene triunguis | reverse complement strand
TTGGGGTGCAGGAGGGGCATGGGGTGCGGCAGAGGGCTCAGGGCAGGGGGGTGGGGTGCAGGAGGGACGTGGGGTTTGGCAGGGGGCTCAGGGCAGGTGGTTGGGGTGCAGGAGGGGTTCAGGATGTGGGCTCTGGCCCGGCGCCACTTACCTGGAGTGGCTCCGGGTGCGCGCACTGGGGCCAGGGCAGACTCCCTGCCTGCCCTGTCCCTGACCCCGCACCAGGAAGTGGCCAGCACCACGTCCACGCGGCCCCTGGGGGAGAGGGGGCAGAGGGCTGAGTGCACTGCCCTTGCCTATGGGTACCTCCCCCGAAGCTCCCATTGGCCGCGGTTCCCCGTTCCCGGCCAATGGGAGCTTCGGGGGAGGTACTCAAGGCAAGAACAGCACGTGGAGCCCTCTGCTCCCCCTCCTGCAGGGGCCGCAGGGGCGTGGTGCCGGCCGCTTCCCAGAGTGGAGTGAGGCCCGCGACGCCATGGGGCTGGCAATCCTGCAGGCCGGATCCAAAGCCTTGATGGGCCGGATCTGGCCCGCGGGCTGTAGGTTGCCCATCCTTTGAAAGATCATGTGACCCTTATGTTCCCCTGTCTCAGGACTGAGGTCTGGAGATTCTGTGTAGTGAGGGAACCACATCCAAAATGCGAGAGAGGGAGTCCCCATAAAGCAGGGCTCAATGCTGAGTAAAGGATGTACGGTGGTTCTGCTTACAGGAGACCCTGGGAAGGTCATGCAAGGTCTGTGAATGAGAGCCACCGAATCAGCGTCTCCTAACTCCCAGCCTTGTGCTTTAGTCGTAAGACAATCCTTCCCCTATTACAGTTTCATTTAGCCATAGGAACACTAAAAGCTGTTGAGAGGTGTTAATAGAAATAAAACCTGGAGAAGAAGCCAAGTAACTAAGATGTGCTTATTAAAGCTTCAGTAGATAGTACCAGTGACAAGCACATGTTCCAGGTACTCCATGTACATTTCCAGGGGGAGGCACACCTTAGAAGTCATCAGACAGTTGGGACCAGGAACCTACATGAATCAAACAGGACTTGTGGGGTGGGAGAGAACACAATTAAAATCCCCACCAGAATACAATTTTTTTTTCCAGACCAAAACTATGAAACTCTAACTTTTATTATAATTTGGCCTCAGGACAACTATTTCCTACATGGAGGAAAGCCAGTTGGGAGCAGCCTTAGCAATACAGTTGTATGCAGAGCAGGGATCCCTGCATTATGGAATTCTAGGATCTTCCAAGGCAGTGTGGGGTACTATAGCAACAGAGTGTTAGGTGAAGTAACAGTCAATGGGTATTCAGAAGAATTTGTGTAAAGCATTTTCTCCACAGGCTGGTTTTAAATATGTATGAAAACAATGCTGTGACCCACTAGTTTCCATGAAATGTATGGCAGCTGTTTTCACGGCAAGGTTTCTTTTCATTTGGGGGAAAAACAATTCTTGCCAATAGACTGGCCTTATGACATCAGGTGACACAAATTGATGCATTGTCCGGTGTTCAGAACAGCAAAGGGATAATTCTGAAGGCAGCACTGAAAAAAATGAAATAGAAATACACTTTCCACAGACATTTTGATTCATTGACCATCTGCTTTACTTTTGTTAAGTGCTTCTCCACTGTAGCTGTGATGTTTCTTATGCAATTCTGCCCTTAACATAAGTCATTGAAGAAATCATGTTGTTTTTAGCCACAAGAGATGTTTCTATTAAACCACCAAAAATAAATATTACATATATTTTTATCAGATTAAGTGTGTAATTTCTGTCCATTTTAAAGCTGAACCCCTCACAATTAATTGTTAGTATCCATTAGTCCCTTAATCTGAAGTCAATGCTCTTCTGGGCTAGAATGTATTAAATATCTGTTTGTTTAGATGGGCAATGTCTAACAAAGGACACGCATAACACTAGTCTACAATTTTTGAGAAGTCGTCTGCTTCAGAGATAAAATGTGCTATTTACTATGTATTTTGATGTGCTGAATTCAAATATGACAATTAAAACAACTGATTGGCTACTGTTTCTAAGATATTTAAGTTTTTACATTTTATGTCTATGTACATTGTGTAGATAGTAGAGTTTTAATCATACATTGTAAACCTAGGTCTTTTCATGTGTTTATGGTTGCTTTACATGATAATATTTCACCTGTCCTGTTTATGTAACACTTTAAAAATCAGCAAAAGGGTTATATAAATAAAATTTATTATGAAACAAAAGGCAAAAAACTATTATGTACATAGTTTAGTCCTATTCAGTGTCTACTCGGTGCTTCTTGGCTTGTCTCTTGTATTCATTAAATGGAGCATCTCTTGTCACTGTCCAGCAATAGTCTGCAAGCATTGATGGGCTCCATTTGCCCTGAGAGCGTTTCTCCATTGTTGCAATGTCCTGGTGAAATCTCTTGCCGTGCTCGTCGCTCACTACTCCGCAGTTCGGTGGAAAAAAATCTAGATGAGAGTGCAAAAAATGTATCTTTAGTGACATGTTGCAACCAAGGCTTTTGTATGCCTTGAGGAGGTTTTCCACCAACAACCTGTAGTTGTCTGCCTTGTTGTTTCCGAGAAAATTTATTGCCACTAACTGGAAGGCTTTCCATGCCGTCTTTTCCTTGCCATGCAGTGCATGGTCAAATGCATCATCTCGAAGAAGTTCACGAATCTGAGGACCAACAAAGACACCTTCCTTTATCTTAGCTTCACTTAACCTTGGAAATTTTCCACGGAGGTACTTGAAAGCTGCTTGTGTTTTGTCAATGGCCTTGACAAAGTTCTTCATCAGACCCAGCTTGATGTGTAAGGGTGGTAACAAAATCTTCCTTGATTCAACAAGTGGTAGATGCTGAACACTTTTCCTCCCAGGATCCAATGACTGTCGGAGTGGCCAATCTTTCTTGATGTAGTGGGAATCTCTTGCACGACTATCCCATTCGCAGAGAAAACAGCAGTACTTTGTGTATCTAGTCTGCAGACCAAGCAAGAGAGCAACAACCTTCAAATCGCCAGAAAGCTGCCACTGATGTTGGTCATAGTTTATGCACCTCAAAAGTTGTTTCATGTTGTCATAGGTTTCCTTCATATGGACTGCATGACCAACTGGAATTGATGGCAAAACATTGCCATTATGCAGTAAAACAGCTTTAAGACTCGTCTTCGATGAATCAATGAACAGTCTCCACTCATCTGGATCGTGAACGATGTTGAGGGCTGCCATCACACCATCGATGTTGTTGCAGGCTACAAGATCACCTTCCATGAAGAAGAATGGGACAAGATCCTTTTGACGGTCACGGAACATGGAAACCCTAACATCACCTGCCAGGAGATTCCTCTGCTGTAGTCTGGAGCCCAACAGCTCTGCCTTACTCTTGGGTAGTTCCAAATCCCTAACAAGGTCATTCAGTTCACCTTGTGTTATGAGGTGTGGTTCAGAGGAGGAGGATGGGAGAAAATGTGGGTCCTGTGACATTGATGGTTCAGGACCAGAAGTTTCATCCTCTTCCTCTTCCTCATCTGACTCAAGTGAGAATGATTCTGGTGCATCAGGAACCTGCAGTCCTTCTCCGTGGGGTACTGGGCGTATAGCTGATGGAATGTTTGGATAATGCACAGTCCACTTTTTCTTCTTTGACACACCTTTCCCAACTGGAGGCACCATGCAGAAGTAACAATTGCTGGTATGATCTGTTGGCTCTCTCCAAATCATTGGCACTGCAAAAGGCATAGATTTCCTTTTCCTGTTCAACCACTGGCGAAGATTTGTTGCACAAGTGTTGCAGCATATGTGTGGGGCCCACCTCTTGTCCTGATCTCCAATTTTGCAGCCAAAATAAAGCTGATAGGCTTTCTTAACCATAGTGGTTATACTGCGCTTTTGTGATGCAAAAGTCACTTCACCACAAACATAGCAGAAGTTCTCTGCACTGTTCACACAAGTACAAGGCATCTCTGCTCACTTTGGCTAAACAGAAATGTGTCCCTTTGCAAAATCAAACACTGACAAATAAGAGAGCACGACACTGTATGATTTCTAGAGCTGATATAGGGCAATTTGTTCAGCAGAGTGATGTAAGCTTCGTTAAGATTGCATCATCCATGACTTCTAGGAATAACATGATGCAATTCATATCATGTATGACGCAATACCAGCTTCAGATTGCATCATTCATTGTTTTGCCTAAAAAGCAAGTACTGTCCAAACCCAGTCATAGATTTATTCATAGATCCAGTCAAAGATGTATTTTAGTCATTTCTGGTTTAAATTGAGATCCCTTCCCTTTATAACTCACTTATCCTCCGCCATTCCCAAGTCAAGGGTCGTATATACTGACCCAATAGCATATCTTGAAAACTAGAGCCAATCAACAATTTTAAGCATCATTTTCGTTCTCAGTGACCCAGAATTAGTAAAGTTTGACTACATTTATTTCAGAAGCATTTTGGCTGTAGAGCAGTGTAATATACATAATGAAAAACATTAGCAGAAAATGAGTTCCATAGACATTCTAGAACATTGTATCCTTGCTTAGCTTTCTTCCAATAATAGAATTGAGAGACTCCATTAAGACCTTTATTACAACCCCGTAAGGGTCTCATTTCTATAGGGCATTACAATTCCATTAATCTTGTTATCTGACAATCTAACCTCAAGTCCAGATACGAAGGGCAAGTACCAAATTAGATGCTCTCACTTAGATAAAAAAAATTGATTTCAACAATGGAGACGCTGTGTACAGCTGCAGTACCAACAAAAGTAACTCATTTGTGAGGTTCAAAAAGAGCTCAGAATGGCCTTACTGCATGTTTCAGGCTAATTTGAAACACACTGCATAGGATGTCTCAAACTAATATCTCATCTGAACATGGATGTATCATTGCTTAAAGGTAATTTGTCCAAATAGCTTACAGCCTCATAGTCAGTGTAAGGAAGCTGTGAATACCTAAAATATAAGGGGGAGAGATTAATGTTATTTTCCTATACAAAGAATTAAAATGATTCTATCCCAGTCTTTTGGATAAATAAAAACAATAATAATTGGTCCAGTGACCACGTATCAAAATAAAAGACCAGCACAACTGGCAGAGAGGCAAAAGATTGAGGTCTTTATCCAGAAGAGCATGTAATTACATGCTTAAACTTAAGTGTATGAGTAGTCCCATTTAAGTTTTTCTCATTGTATAATTAGACTGTAGAAACTCACTGCCACCGGATGTCACTGAAGCCAAGTACTTAGCGGGATTCAAAAAGGGATTTGAAATATATATGCATAACATGAATAGAAGGAGTTTTAATAGTTAATGCTACAAATTTTCGGAACAGCTATAAAATATCATGCTTCAGGACTGAGCCAATCCCTAACTATTAGGGTAAGGATGAGATCTTTGGGGGTGGGAGGCAGATTACCCTACATCTGCTACTATGGGGTCTAGCACCTGGTACCTGCATTGTCAGACAGGATACTAGATTAAATGGTCCACAGTATGATCCAGTTGGACAATTCCTATGTTCCTAAGCATGTGCTTACATGTTGTGCTGGATGGGGCTCCGAATGGGCTTGCACACTGAATGATGCTCACTCCCTATAGATAGTGGAGAGCTACCTGGGGGAGAGCGAAATAGAGTAGGTGGAAAGGACAAGTCAGTCTGCTATGTGTCACTGGGAGGTGAAATGAGCTCCATGTATGTAATATTAAAGAGGATAATGCAGGCAGATCGATGACAAATTCCGTACACTGATTAACGCTTTTGGAGAAAACCAATAATTTTTATTCAGCACCAGGAATGAAAAGGTTTTGCAATTACATGGCTTTATAAACAAATCAAAACCATTTAAAATCCTATATTAATGCAATAAGGTAGCTATAACCAACTGGTAAATACGTGTTTTTATTTTTACCCTGTGGAACTAAAATACAAATATTACTTTGCTGTCTGCAGTGACATTTTATAGTTGTGGTAAAATGTAAGTGCTGACACCATCTGAGATATTATGTTACAACTATATCTAATAGCGCACCAGTTATTGGAAGAAACTTAAAAAAAAAATAGACAGACACAAGCAGGAGTGCTGTATTCATTTCATGATATCTCAAATGCTTTAGAAACACAACATGTACCTCTTGACATCTTGTGGTTTTTCTATGTAACTGCAGGGCTGATTTTTTTTTAAATGTGCTTGGAATTCTATATATATTTAACACTAATTTTAAAGAACAGAAGTTTTACTAGAAACTGTAAAATGGCAAGAATAAAATGTGAAGGAGAACTACACATATAGGTAGATTTCATTATGGTGCAGAGGTCTTTATGCAAGTCCCTCTACATCACTTAAGAGCTGCTGTAAAATATACATCATATTTACTACCTTATCATAAGTTATCACACTTAGTTTTCAGATTTCGTAAATCTGTAACCAAGAGTTTGATAACAGAGAATCCAACCTATACCTAGGTTTCAATATTATCTTTTCTTATATCATGTTCAGGGAGGTTAAAGAGCATTGTATTTTATTCATCCATATTTCCTGAATGCAAACATCATGGAATGCAAACATCATGTTGCATTCTGATTGCATGGGTTTACAGAGCCTTTCCTGTCTTCGTCCATAGTTACTAACACCCTGATTCAGGACAGCACATAGGCATGTGCTCAACTTGAAGCCTGTGGTTAAGTACCATCCTGAATTGGGGCAGATAGAATACAATCTGCCAATACTGAAAATCATCATTAATAGAACCATAAGTTGTTATTACTCTTAGCACCTTCTAAACATATTTGTTCACAATGCCTTTAATTTCTAAGAGGTTTTCAGCTTTTATCATCAATCTTTTCATCTTTATTAGGAATCTATAATTCAGTTAATTATCACAGCTACTTTATGAAATCAACTAATTGTTCCTCTGTGTTAGTAACAGCTCCTCGGAAATTCACGCCTTTGATCTGTTTGATTTGCTCTTATTTTCCCTCTAATTATTCTTCCAGAAAGTCATTTTTTCTATAGATGTTTGTGGATATTTTGGTAAGAACCATAATTTTAATTGATGTTGTATTTCTGGTTCCAATTAGATTAACTGTTCATAAAAATGCATTAGCATAAGGTAGTTTATTCATTATTTTTACACTGCACTTTTTGTCAGTGATGGATTTACCCTCTCAATTGCTTTGAGCAGAGATTAAGAACGTTTGTCCTCTGGTCTGCCCTAAGGAAGGGCAAGATGTATTTTTAAAAAACCCATGTCCATACTCGTCTTGACTTTCTGGTTTAATGAAGTCAAATTTGGAAAACAGGCAAAACTTCAAGTATACATGAGAATGCATTGGTCACTGTGTCCAAGTGATCAGAGAGGCTCCATTGGGTCATTAACTCATGACAGAGACAAATCAAACCAGGAAGAACCCCCCACACACACTTTCTTAATGCCAGAATGTTGCCCTTCACTGCCCCAGACTTTGGTGCATCCAGTCCATAGGTAGTTTTTGGTGGCCAGTTATCTCCCCTGTAATATTGCCTGTAATATTTTAACATTTCTCCTTGTGATAGGGTGTTCTCCCCACACTTGTCCTGAAAGGGTTAAGGCTGACCAGAGGGGCCAGTTAGCCTATTAGGTGGCAGGCTGGGGGGAATTAAAACTGTGAGGGAAGCCTTAGTTAGAGGAAGCTCACCTGTGCAGGAACAGGTGGGGCCTATATAAGCCAGGAAGCTGGCACTAGAAGGGGCTGCTGGGAAAGACTGCAGTCACAACCTGGGAAGAGGGAGGAGTGCTTGGAGGCTGCAGAGGTGTGTAGGTTGCAGTTGCTCCCTGGGAGGCAGGAGCAGTGAAGCTGGCAGACCCAGAGAAGAAAGGGAGAGCTGGAAGGTTAGGAAAGGGCTCGGGGAAATGCAGCAAGGTATGGGATGGAACAGACTTTGACTACTGACTAGAGAGTTCCCTAAGCTGGAACCTGGAGTAGGGGGCGGTCCCGGGTTTCCCAACCAGTCACTGGGGAAGTGGCACCAGTGGAGCAGTGTGTAGGAAGACTGCCTGAGCCTGTTTGGGAGTAGACACCTTCCCTCCCCAGAAGGGGAAACCACAGCAGTGACCTAGCCGGAGGGCGGAGTCACAAAGAGGCCACAGCAGCTCCTGGAGCGAGGGAGGGGCTGCAGACAAAAGACTGAGGTGGAGGGACAGCTTGCAACTGTGGGGAGAGCTGTTAACCTGATGAGCTATTCCCCACAACCTCCAGGAGGAGGCATCATACTCTGTGGTGAGTAGAGTGCACAGTCACACTCCTGCTTTATGCCCAACAGATATTAGGTCTAACATGGAGCTCTAGTCCATCCTGATGCATCGCTGCATACCACTGATCTCTACTAACAGTATTGCCTTGCATGTTGATAGTTCCATAACTTGAAATTAATTTACCTAATACATCTGTTTCTGACCATACCGTTTTACTGGGGATGGAATTGGTTTTTATTGGCTGTAAAATCTGGAAACACTGCAGTTCTCTTGACTGGAAGTCTATCACTGTAAAGAGCTGCTGACACCACAAGGAGAGTTTTACACAAAAGCATTTCTCGGTGTAATTTTCCATTTCTTCTCTTTTGTATGTCTAATGGAAGTGGAATCTTTCTTCGGGGTCTGTAAGTATGTGACTCACCAGCTAGTGCACTCCCTAGTGGCTGGGCATGGCGTGGCAGACCCTACTCTTGTAGCTCCCCCTACTAACAGCCAGTCCAGCCCTGTGGTGGTTGGGTGCAACTTGGCCCTCCGATTGGGGCACACATAGTCCAACAACTAATAGTCCTTCAACTTCATCTTGGACCCTCAGTCCCAGTCTGGACTCACTAGCCCATACCCTTGGTATCGGGGAGGTTTCAGCAGTGCTCGTTCCTTGCTGGGGGGAGGAAGGAGGCGGTTTGCGCCACATTCTCAGTAGGCTGATAGAGGAATTTAGACCCCTCCATTTGGTTCCACTCCAGGAACCGCTGAATAGGTACTCAGGACCTGACTACACAAAGCCATTCCTGCCTCCGTGGACGATGTATCAACTCTGCTCTCTTTAAGCCTCTTCCCCAGCCTCATTGCAGAGCTTCTTAGCTATGCAGCAGGTTCTTCTGCAGGAGACTTTTTTTTCCCATTCCTCAGTAGCAAGGCAGTCCCTGGTTCAGATGGACACTTCCTGCTCACTGCAGGCTCCTCCACTGTTCGGACTCCTGAGCAGACTCACTTCCTGCCACTTTCTTTCCCACCTGTCTTGGGCTCCCTGTTGCTGGCAGGATCTATCTGCCAGCAGTCCCAGTCAGCTCCCTGACTCCAGCCAGGCTTCTCTGAGTGAGAGCCAGAGATCTGCTCTCCTTCCTGGTCAGGCCCTCACTGAACCAGGTTCTGCCCTTTTAACTCCTTCCTCCAGGTTTGACATTTACTGCAAGTGTAGCAGGGTGAGGCTAATTGCATCCCTAGGCTCTGATTAACCCCTCCAGGCCTAGCATGTGGTTGGTGCACCCCATCACAGTGACACATAGTGGCTGGCAGTTTTAGGGTTATAACAAAATAGAGAGGACATGATTGAGGAGCCTTCCCCAGATGTGCCTCATTCCCACCCTCATAAAGAAGCTAGGCACAGTTGCAGTCCCTGCACTTTCTCTAGTGTAGGATTGCTCCTTCCTACTGTCCCTGGGAGTGCTAATGAATTGAAAGAGGTTGAAGGGCAAAAAGGATAAAGAGGCAGGATCCTGCCCAGTCCTAAACCTCACTCCCTTGCTGAGCTGGCCAGCCACGGAAAGGACTGCACAGAGCTCCCTACTAAGGGGTGCTGCAGTGGACACACTGCCCCTACACCCAGAAGAGTCCCAAGAGGAAAGATGCCCCCAAGACTGTCCCCGCGGTGGTGCAAGTTTACATTGTCTCCAATATAAGTTTGGGCCTTAATAGTACAATGTGGGTATAAAGACTTTTCCTGCTCACCTCTGAAATTGTAACCCTCCATTTGTGAATCATCATCCCCAGTGCAACCAGTTAGGTGTTCCCAAGCTTTTTTTCCTGAGGCCACCCATGCAGCTGCAATAGGGACTGTGGCCTGCTATTAACATGCGTCCATCAGGGAGAGGGGTCCCACAAGGCATGCACAGCCCCTTGCCTGACTAGGGCCAGCGAGAGGGCTAAGGGGCCAGGCAAGTGCCACAGCCAGCCCCCGCCAACACCTTCAGCAGCCCGCTGAGTACCTTGAGTTGGTCACATGGCAGCCCTGCTCCAGTCACCCACCCAGCACCCTGGTGTGCCTCATAGGCACCTGTTGCCCAGGAATGAGAGAAGAGCTTGGGGCAACCAGTACTGGGCTGAGGCAAACGCTTGGGTTGGGCCAGGCCTGGCCGATACCCTGATGGTCCCAATCACCCACCCACTGAGCCCCAAACCTTGGGATGGTCACGAGGCTGATACTATAGGGGGCCTGACAGCCATGGATCATGGGCTGTGGCAGCTTGGAGTGGGATTGGCTGTGAACCCTCCAGCCTCCTCCATCCACCCTTGGAATCAACGCCTCTTGGGGCCAGCCCCTTCTCCTCACTCACCGCCCAGCAACTCTTTGCCCTCTGCCACCTGCCAGGAATGCCTGGCTCCTCTGGCCCTGGGTGGCAGCCATTTCCGAACACCACTCCGCTGACATATACAGTTTTGGGGAGAAACTGTGCCCTATGCCACTTGTGGCGGACCACCCCAGACTGTGTTGCGGTGCACCTTTGGGAACCCCTGAGTTAGGAGACTAATGCAGGCATCAAAACAATTAGGTCAGTGCAGGTGGCTTCCACCAGAAGCCAGGGCCCAATGCAGAAATACAGGCCAGCTTTCAGGAAGAGTTCACTTTATTGATACAGGCAAAGAAACACTGTAGACAATGATATGGGAGAATTCCTGATGATGGAAACCTAATTTGTTGGGGACTTTTTTATATATGTAAGTAACAGATAAACTGACAAGGTGAGCAAAATTTCTAAAGCTGTGATCAAACTCAGCTATAGGTAGTGTTTTTAATTGTCCAGATACTCAGGGCTGGGAAGTAAAAACAGTTACAAATAAGGACTCTTGCATCATTTTAAGAAAAAACAGTTATACCAGAGTATCATTAGAAGGAGAGATTTGTATGTGACAGATGAAATGGAGTGAGTCTGATGTTGGAACATGTTTGTGTGTCAATACTTTGCTGCTGCTGTAAAGATACAGCTGTTTTAGGCTTCATATAATTTCTATCTATGAACGTGAGTTTAAAAGACAGCCCCTGCCCTGAAGATTTACAGTCTGATGAAGTGTAAGAGACAAAGATTCAGAATGTAAGCAGAATATTTGGAGCTGAGCCACAGAAATGCCCAAGATCCACAAAGGAGGGTCTGGGGCTTTCTGGACTTCATTACACAGGGTAGGAGGGATTAGGAACTTTAGGGCTGTCTAAATTATTGCAGGGTTCACACCTGCTCCTCCAGCAGCCCAGAAATGGGAGGGTGCAAGAGTAGCTAAAAACCAATTAGCCCCCCACCCCCCGGTCCCTTGGATTGTGAGCATATCTCACCCAGTAAGCATTGTAGAATGACAAAAGCAACAGTACCCCTGTTAATATCACCAATGCCCATGGGTTACACTATCATCCTACACAGCTTGCATTAGCTTGAAAACAGTAACAGACTTGTGCTTTTTAGATTCAGAGGTGGCAGGTTCAATCCCTCTGATAACCTGATCAGTGCCATTATTACAAGATAATTGCCACTTTTTTGATGTTGAAAATGTTACCTCTGTGCTTAAATACACTACCCCTTATTAGTGTGTCTGGGCACGACATATCCTCCCAGTGACCCCTGGTACTCTGTGAAATTGGCAAATTGCATTATATGAAGTAGTGGACACGTCTGTCTAAGCTCTACACGTCATCCTCCTAATGAAGAGCTGGAATGCACAGCTGCAACAGAACACATTTTATCTCTACTAACTCATTAAAAATTATACCATTCAGGTAATTTATGTCCTTTCCCCTGATTTTCACATGAAGCAGTCTCAGTAATTTTTAAAAAGTCATTCGCTCATTCATATGTAAATACAGGTAAATATAACAAACTACTTCAGCTGGCTATGGTCATAACTAACCAGGAGGTTACCATCTGCCACACAGATTTTTTTTTTTCACACACAGTATGGTAAAGCAGTGAACTAATGTAACCCACATGTATCTTTTGATTCTTATTAGTGTATTGTACTTTTTAAAAAAGTCATTTTTAATTAGGGGAATTTTAAAACATGCAATAATCATTTTAATTTTGCCCACAATGGTATCTGCACACAAATGCTAGCAAATGGAGAATAGTGAGATGTATTTTTGAGATGGCCCTATTTATGAGAAAAATTAAAAAGTTAATGACAACACTTTATTTGTAACCTTTTCACTCTTAATTATAAATTTGAATGCCCCTCCCTTCCTTAAACAATGTAAAATGCCAGATTCTTCTAGACTTTAAGGTCAGAAGGGACCATCATGATCATCTAGTCTGACCTCCTGCACATTGCAGGCCACAGATGTTCCCTCTTCTCCCCCCCCCCCCAAAAATTGTGTAAAAACTGGAAACTGCAAGTTGTGACAGTAGAGGGGTTTGTCCACCTCTCCACCACCTCTCCTTCCTGCCTCAAGGCTGTTCTGCTCTCTAAACCCATGTTCCTCCCAAGAGCTGCAGAGATCTTGAAACCAGTGGAAAACAAGTCCCCAGGTCATCCCATGGCATCATTCCTCTGGAGCTGTGCTTCCCAGTTGTCACTGTTGGTCACAGCCCCAACCCCTTCCCTGAATGGAGGGACGACCAGCGTACGCGGGTGGAATGGGTCAGAATTATTTTATGCTTTACAGTCCTCGTGAAGCGCTGAGGAGACAATACTCTGGAGAGAAGTCCCAATCTCTCCTAATCTCAGTGCACCTCTAAGGGTGTGGTCTGTAGGTCAGGAGAAGTAGGGATCTTGCCACATAGGTACTATAGCTCCCCCATTCACTTCAGATCCACCCAGTCTGGGTCTCTTCCATAAGCAACAATGTAGAGGATGATCAGGCCCTTAATGTTCTAAAGACATTTTTTCATCAGATTGTAATGATGCTAAAAGAGGCTAAATTTTGGGTCCTAAACAAGTCATTCTTCACCAAAGCTTTTAAACTATTGGAATGTCTCCTATCTCAACAGAAGTAGACTTCATGGTGGCCTGTTACCTGAGCTAATCAAAAGTAAGGATATCTTGTTTCCTTCCCCCCCCAAAATTCTCCATTCCATTTGGATTATTTTTAGTTTATTTTACACTCCTTTTCATTTTAGTGCTCAGTTAACAAAAATATAATATTTTGCCATATACTAAGATCTTACTGCAGAGACTTAATACTCCGTTGAAGGTGAACATCAAATATGGGCTGAAAGAGAAGTCTTTCATCTCTTTAGATTGTAAATCTTCAGAGCAGAGATTCTCTTAGGGTGTGTCAACACAGCAGCTGGGAGCTTGTCTCCCAGCCCAGATAGACAGATGTGTGGTAGCTCTGCTTGAGCTAGCATGCTAAGAATAGCAATGTGGATATTGTGGTACAGGCTATCCATCCGAATATGAGCCCATCCAACCCTCTCAGTACATACTTAGGTGGCTAGCACATGTTGCCATCAATTTCGCAACATCCATGACAGGTGAAGCAGAGCTAGCATGTTTGTCTACCTGGGTTGGGAGGCTCACTTCCAGCTGCAGTGTAGACATATCCTAAAACTCACTTTAACAGATGGAATTTATATGAAGACTCACTCTCCTTCCTTTCAATACATTGTCTCCTATTTACAAGCCTTCTGATTAGTCTAACTGTCTCTAAGTGTTTGTCTTCACTGCAACAGTTAGCTCAAGTTACTAGCTCAAAGGAAAGCAGCCACATCATGAAACAAACCTTGAGCTGCATAAAATGATTTGTTTAGTGGCACAGAATGACTGAAGTAGCAGCTGGGGGAGCTGTGCTAGCTCAAACTGTAACTTGCGGCTACATTCCCACTGCAATACTACCTTGTCAGCGGCACTCACACTTCCACCTGCACTCCCTATAGGGCACCTAGTTTAAAGTACCACTTAACACAAGCTAGAGATTTTTGTGTGTGGGTGGAAGTCAGGTTAGGGACAACACTTGAGTTATTCCTTGAGCTAACACTGCAGTGAAAACAAGCCCTAGGTAGTCAACTGGCCCTTAGAAATAACAGGTGCCTTCAGCAGGCTCAAAGCTCTGTCGTATGTATAAAAGGATGACTTCTGTAACTGGGAAAAAGAAAACCCGTATTAGTTGACAATAAGGACCTATGATCACGACAGACCCTAGCAAGAGGGAAAGTTTGAAATGTCAAAGCATCCTCCAGTTTGTGTCTGCCTTGTGCCATTTCCTGTGAAGTACTTGTACTCTGGTCATTGTGCAAACAATGCCCCAAACTGAGGCAGATGCTGTGTGAGATGGATGGGTGTCCATGCCCGTGGTACACTTGATGATTGAGGGCATGTCTACACTACGAAATTAGGTCTATTTTATAGAAGTCGATCTTTAGAAAGCGATTTTATACAGTCAATTGTGTATGTCCCCACTAAGCACATTAAGTCAGCGGAGTGCATCCTCAATACCGTGGTTAGCATCAACTCATGGAGTTATCCCACAGTCCCCGCAGTCTCAGCTGCCCACTGGAATTCTGGGTTAAGCTCCCAATGCCTGATGGGGCAAAAACATTGTTGCGGGTGGTTTTGGGTACATGTCGTCAGTCTTCCCTGCCTCCCTCTGAGAAAGCAACAGCAGACAATCGTTTTGTGCCTTTTTTCCTGGGTTACCCGTGCAGACGCCATAGCACGACAAGCATGGAGCCTGTTGTGAGCATTGTAAACACCTCACAAATTATCCTGCAGTATGTGCAGAAACTGGCTAGGAACCGCCAGCACAAGGATGATTGCAAGGAGGACATGGACATAGACATTCCTGAAAGCACGGGATGTGGCAATTGGGACATAATGGCGGCAGTGGGGCAGGTTGATACAGTGGAATGCCGATTCTGGGCCCAGCAAACAAGCACAGACTGGTGGAACCGCATAGTATTGCAGGTATGGGATGATTCCAAGTGGCTGCAAAACTTTTCAATGCATGAGGCCACTTTCCTGGAACTTTGTGAGTTGCTTTCCCCCACCCTGAAGTGCAGGAATACCGAGATGAGACAGTTGAGAAGCGAGTGGTGATAGCCCTGTGGAAGCTTGCAATGCCTGACTGCTACTGGTCAGTCGGGAATCAATTTGGAGTCGGCAAATCTACTGTGGGGGCTGCTGTGATCCAAATAGCCAATGCAATCACTGAGACTTCTGCTAACAAGGGTAGTGACTCTGGGGAAATGTGCAGGTCATAGTGGATGGCTTTGCTGCAATAGGTTTCCCTAACTGTGGTGGGGTGATAGATGGAACGCATATCCCTATCTTGGCACTGGACCACCTTGCCAACCAGTACATAAACCGCAAGGGGTACTTCTCAATGGTGCTGCAAGCACTGGTGGATCACAAGGGACTTTTCACTTACATCAACGTGGGATGGCCAGAAAAGGTGCATGACGCTTGCATCTTTAGGAACTCCGGGCTGTTCAAGCAGCTTGAAGAAGAGACTTACTTCCCAGACCAGAAAATTACCATTGGGGATGTTGAAGTGCCAACAGTTATCCTTGGGGACCCAGCCTACCCCTTGCTCCCATGGCTCATGAAGCCGTACACAGGCAGCCTGGACAGTAGTAAGGAGCAGTTCAGCTATAGGCTGAACAAGTGCAGAATGGTGGTAGAATGTGCCTTTGGATATTTAAAAGCTCGCTGGCGCTGTTTGCTGACTAGGTTAGACCTCAGCACAGCCAATATTCCCATTGTTATTGCTGCTTGCTGTGTGCTCCACAATATCTGTGAGAGTAAGGCAGAGATGTTTATGGCGGGGTGGGAGGTTGAGGCAAATCGCCTGGTGGCCGATTTTGAGCAGCCAGCCACCAGGGTCCCTGTTTCTCCCTGGACTTCTGCATTTCCCCTTGGTCAGTGATGCAAGCTAGGCTCTAGGATGTGGCAGTTTGGGTCTCCCAATCCCTTCCTGATGCATTCCCATGACTTATTCTCTCAGTCACATGCTTTTTCACCTGTATGGAACTGGCTGGCAGAGTTTTCCTTTCCCCTTTTCTAAGGTGTCAGCTCCTGATACAGGCATCATCATTGCTTTAGTTGCAGAGCATGGCTTCACCATTTCTTATCATAGTAGAAATGGTGATCTTCCAAATAGTTTGTCTTCAGTGTCTTTCAGTTTTTCCCAAATGACCTTCCATGAACTGCTTCAGTGTGGTTTTTCTCCCACAGAAGTAGACTTCATGGTGGGATGTTACCTGAGCTACTCAAAAGTAAGGATATCTTCTTGTTTCCTTCCTCCGCGCCCCCTCCCCCCAAAAAAATCTTCATTCCATTTGGATTATTTTTAGTTTATTTTACACTCATTTTCATTGTGTGACATTTCAGGACTATGGGGAGTTTGGTTTTTGCACTGGATTATACACAACTCAATAACTCAAATGTTTGTGAAATTGTGAGCAGAAACAGAAGGCAGGGAGTTGGCCATGTGTGAAACATATTTTATTGGGAAGAGGAGACAGTGCAAGAAAGAGGAAAGAAAACTGTACTATTAATATACATTCTTTTTGTGATGGAGAACTCGGAGGAGCAGGAGATGGGCAGAAGTGGGTGGTAACCTACAGATGTAGCTGATGGTGAAGGACAGAGAAGGCAGTGTCCAAAGTTCAGGCATATTTTATTTTGTATTAAGAATGGCATAGAGAATGTGGACATATTTGCATACACATGATTTGGCCTTGTGTCAAAAATGGCATCAGAGTCGAAAAAGAAACAACTAATATCTGGAAAAATCATCTTGTATCTTGGTCACCTTGCATGATTCTTTTAGTTTTGCATGGCAAAGGAATGAGACATTGTGAAGTTGTTATTGTTTTCAGTTCTCTGAGAGCATGAATATATAGATGTAAGTGTTCCACATTAAGCATATACATATGAAGCATGTGTCAGGTAACATGCAAAATTTCAGTCATTGTGGTGTATTGGCTAAGACAGTTCAGAGTGAAGGCATTCATTATTGATTTGATGCCAATGGCTTACAGATCTGATCCTTTCCAGGAAGCATGTGGCCAAAATTTAAAATTGCTTGTCAACAGGAGGGTCTTCTTGCAGCAGAGATGCCATGTGCCTTTTATACACTCCCCTGCAGAACATCTATTGAGCTGAACTTGGCACTCATTCACAATTTGCACATCAATTTATGATGTGAACAGGCACAATGCCACTCTAACAGATGGGCATGAGTATAGGCATGCCAGAAAACCAGCATGTGCATTGAGTTTGGAAAATGTGTGTAATTTAAAGGAATTTGCCATCCTCACTCTGACTCAGTTCTGGATTAATTTTGAACACAACCATCTGCAATGATGGTCCTTAAAACATGCCATTTCCTTAGATATATCTAATGCAGTTAGATAATTTCAGTGTTTACAAGATTTCCTGTGGTACTAGAGAATTTTATAGCTAGACTCTGATCCTGCACCATTATAGTCAATGGGAACTTTGCCATTGATGTCAATGGTCATTGGATCACGCCTGTAGTCAGGTAACATCTATTTGTCTTAGGTAAAATTGGCAAGTTTTTAAGAGCTGACACTTTGGGTGCTGCATTCTTTCAAAAATCTGGCCCCGCATGTCACAGGAGGTACTGCTGGATACTGAATGCTCTAAGAAATTTGGGGTTTATTTAGGTGCATAAAAAGCAGCTGAACTTTTTGAAGAATCTAGCCCCAACTGTGGGGGGTCAACTCATGAAAATCTGGCCCCATGTGGTGTATGTAACTTCCACAACCATAGAACATTATGTTCACTTCTGGTAAATGGGGCTTGCTGTTCTGTAAGAGAAAAAGGAAAGTGCTTTGAATAGTTTTCTACAACAGAAATCCATGCATCTCCACCGAAATGAATTGTCGTCTGAAAAGAAGCCAGATGTAGTAACCACAGCTAACAGTTGTGCATAATTTCTGCTAAATACACTAGAACTTAATTTCAGGTGGAATAGGAATTTTAAATTAATCTGCATATTAATTCCTTTAGCTGTGAAATTTATTACTGCGGATACGAGTACTTTATAGTTTTCTCAGAGCCAATATATTTTCACTTTCGGGAATAGCCCCACACTCCCTACTGGAACTGTTACAAAATCCATTTTGAAATAAAAATAAAGCCTGATCTTGGACACAATATCACCAACTCCAACGTTTGCAGGAAGATGTTAAATATATTTGCTTGGCACCAATGACAATTCATGTAAACCACCAATTACATTTTGACTTTGCTAGAGGAATTTCAGTACCAATGAATTTTTGGTCAGTGCATCACCTGTTATTAACTTGAAGTCATGACATCTATTGGAATATTTATTTATAAATGTACATAAAGCAAGCTTATTGAAACATAATGAAATACATGACAGTTACTTAAATAAATGACAGATACTTTTTTCAAAGATTAAAAATAAAACAGGTGACTCATATCCTCCTATATCTTTCCCAAACAGTTGCATTTGGTATCCCTGGCATTCAGCAGCACTGAAACTGAGTCGTCCTTTGTCAAAAAGTAATATTTCACTCCAGCACAGGCAATGGGAGCACATTACAGTGAATACAGTAGTACTGCTGAGATGAAGTATTGCCTACAGCAGGGGTCGGCAACCTTTCAGAAGTGGTGTGCCGAGTCTTCATTTATTCACTCTAATTTAAGGTTTTGCATGCCAGTAATACATTTTAACATTTTTAGAAGGTCTCTTTTTAGAAGTCTATAATATATAACTAAACTATTGTTGCATGTAAAATAAATAAGGTTTTTAAAATGTTTAAGAAGCTTCATTTAAAATTAAATTAATATGCAGAGCCCCCCGGACCGGTGACCTGGACCCTTCGGCACGCGTGCCAGAGGTTGCCTATCCCTGGCCTACAGCCTGGGTCTTCAAACTAGTTACCATATCAAAAAATCCAACAAGTAAGGTACTGATCCTGCAAAAAAAACCTCAGTGCAGGAAGAAACCTGCAGTTGCATGGAGCTCTGAAGTCCATGGAGCCCCAAGTATGTACTCACACACATTGCTCGCTGCGCAGAGGCAGATTATGGTTTTGTGGGACCCTGGGCCAGAGCAAGCGGGGGCCCATCCCCACCCCTTCTGCCTGCAGTCCCCCCTTCCCTCCCTCCCTCCCAGTGCTCCTGCCAGGGAAATGCAGTCAGGGAGCAGGGGAAGCCCCGGCAGGAGCACCGAGTGGGCAGAACAGGTGGGAGTGCCCATTTTTCCAAGGTGCCCCCCCATTGGCTGGGGCCCCTGGGCCCGGGCCATGGTGGTACAGCGGCTAATCAGCTACTGGTTGCAAAATCTGAGCCTGAAATTTCAAAAACCAACCCACACTGAGATTTCCTTTTAGTTAGCCCCCTCATATGGGGTCTAGCTACAAGAAGAAGCGATTGGGCCCCATGTTTAACATTTTAAATTGCAAGCTCCTTAGGACTGGAACTTGGTCTTCACGGTATCTTGTACAGTGCTGAGCATTCTGTCCCTAGTTGCTTAACTGCTTTGTTGGATCAGGGCTACCATTAATAATAGGTTCATCAGCAGATTTTCCTAACTTACCATTCATTCCAGTATTCTGAATAACTAAAAATATATATATTGAACACCACATTGAAATAAACAGGCTTGTCTAATGACCAAGGCCAATGTTTTCAAACAAGCGTGCCTACAGTTAAGCACTTAAATCCATTTTTAGGCCCTTGAACAAGTGGTCTGACATTCCAAAGTGCTGGACACCAATGGCATCCACTGACTTCAGACCCAAATTTGGCAACATTCTCTTAAATGCTGTGTAAGCTCTTCAGAGGGGGAACCTTCCCATACTGACATATTGACACTGCAGATAAAGCAACTTGTTCTATAACTGTGAATGCAGTGGCAGCACATTCTGTGCCTATAGACAGCTGTGATGTGCTCCAACTGTAATGCCATGCCATTGCAAAGTATTTGTTTGTGCTGGAAGTACAGGGTCACTATGCAGTATCTAAAATGTGACATGATCATAATGTCACTTGACTGTGCTGTAAGTGCAATTTCAATACAGTTCAATTTCTGCTCTCTCGCTCTCTCTAAAATATATATATGCAAAGATGCAGATAATTGTAGCATATGCCTGATATTGCACTGTCATCTTGAATATTAATCATAGAATCGTAGTGCTGGAAGGGACCTTGAGAGGTCATCTAGTCCAGTCCCCTGCACCCATGGCAGGACTCAGTATTATCTAGACCATTCCTGACAGGTATTTGTCTAACCTGCTCTTAAAAATCTCCAATGACAGAGATTCCACAACCTCCCTAGGCAATTTATTCTAGTGTTTAACCACCCTGACAGTTAGGAAGTTTTTCCTAATATCCAATCTAAACTGCTCTTGCTGCAATTTAAGCCTATTGCTTCTTGTCCTATCCTCAGAGGTTAAGGAGAACAATTTTTCTCCCTCCTCCTTGTAACAACCTTTTATGTACTTTAAAACTGTTATCATGTCCCCTCTGTTTTCTCTTTTCCAGACTAAACAAACACATTTTCTTTCCAATCTTCCCTCATGGGTCGTGGTTTCTAGACCTTTAATCATTTTTGTTGCTCTTCTCTGGACTTTCTCCAATTTGTCCACATCTTTCCTGAAATGTGGCCCCCATAATTGGACACAATACTCCAGTTGAGGCCTAATCAGCACAGAGTAGAGCAGAAGAATGACTTCACATGTCTTGCTTATAACACTCCTGCTAATGATTGCTTTTTTTGCAATAGTGTTACACTGTTGACACTGTGATCCACTATGACACCAGATCCCTTTCTGCAGTATTCCTTCCTAGACAGTCATTTTCCATTTGGTATATGTGCAACTGATTGTTTCTTCCTAAATGGAGTACTTTTCATTTGTCCTTATTGAATTTCGTCCTATTTACGTCAGACCATTTCTCCAATTTATTCTGATCATTTTGAGTTTTAATCCTATTCTCCAAAGCACTTGCAACCCCTCCCAGCTTCATATCATCTGCAAACTTTTAGTGTACTCTCTATGCCATTATCTAAATCATTGATGAAGATATTGAACAAACTAGACCCATAATCAATCCCTTGATATACCACTTGATATACCTTTCCAGCTTGACTGTGAATCACTGATTATTCTGTGGGAAGGGTTTTCCAACCAGTTATGCACCCATCTTACAGTAGCTCCATCTAGGTTGTATTTCCCTAGTTTGTTTATGAGAAGGTCAAACAAGACAGTATCAAAAGCCTTACTAAAGTCAAGATATACCACATCTACCACTTTCCCCTCCTCCCCCAAAATCTACAAGGCTTGTTACCCTGTCAAAGAAAGTCCTGGGCTTTGGATGATTTTGTTAGTAGTTTTTTTTTTTTTTTTTTTTTTTTTTTAAAGCCTCATCCCATCCACTTCTTCCTGGTTACATGGTCTGTAGTAGCCCCCTACCATGACATCACTTTTGTGTCACCACTTTTATCCTTATCCAGAGATTTTCAACAAGTCTGTCTCCTATTTCCATCTCCACCTCTGTCCAAATGTATACATCTTTGACATATAAGGCAACACCTCCTCCTTTTTTCCCCTGCTTGTCCTTCCTGAGCAAGCTGTACCCTTTTATACCAATATTCCAATTATGTGTATTGTCTCACCAACTCTCTGTGATGCAACCTAGGTCAGAGTTGTGTTTATTCACTAGCATTTGTAGTTTTTTCCTGCTTCTTCACCATACTTCTCCATCAATATACGGACATCTAAGATACTGATTTAATTTCCCTACTATGTTCTCTCTTCTCTTGCCCTTATCCCTGCTATAATGGCCCATGCTCTTCCCAGATTCCTGTCCTTCTCACAGGTCTCCATGTTTTTGACTTACCTGCGGGCTTTTGTATCCTGCCCCCATCAATCATATATTATGCATCTGTTTCATTATTATGTGCTCTATATAAAATTAGGCTGAACATTCCTGTTTCCTTCCAACTTGTCAATTTTTTTATTTTATTATTCCATTAAATGCCCCAAATTTATATCCAGATAGTGCTGTGGTCCTTTAACCCCAAATGCTTTTACATATGCTGGGGATATCGTCATATATGGCTAGATTCTGCTTAGCCCTTACATTTGTGTGTAGCAGGAGATAGGAAGCATAGAGACTTCCTGCTCTTGCACAGCCTAGAGGCAGATGGCAAAGTGTCTCCTCCTCACCGAGATGAGTAGACAGAGCCAGGGCTCTCTTTCCAGTGTGCTGAGGGAAGCATGCTGCACCCCTCTAAAGGAGTATAGATTTTTGTGCAGTCCAGAGAGCAGTCTGCTTCTCAGAGGTTGAATGAGTACAGTAACTCCTCACTTAACTTTGTAGCTATGTTCCTGAAAAATGCGACTTTAAGTGAAATGATGTTAAGTGAATCCAATTTCCCCATAAGAATTAATGTAAATGCGGGGGTTAGGTTCCAGGGAATTTTTTTCACGAGATAGATAGAAATAAATAAATATATATATATATATATATATACACACACACACACACACACACACACACACACAAGTTTTAAACAAACAATTTTAATACTGGTATACAGTGATGATGATTGTGAAGCTTGGTTGAGGTGGAAGAGTCAGAGGATGGGATATTTTCCAGGGAATACCTTACTGCTAAATGAACAACTAGCAATTGGCTGAGCCCTCAAGGGTTAACTCTCACAGTCTACAATGCAGCAGGAATGGAGGGAGGGGAGAGAGCATCGCAGACAGAGACACACAGTGTGTGTGTGAAAGAGAGAGATGCGTATTTCCCCTTTAAGTACACTGCCTTGTTAATTAGATCAGCTTGCTGAGACTGCAGCTGCTGCTGCCAGCAAGTTCCCTCTGTCCTGAGCCCTGTCATGTGCCCCCCTGCTCTATGGAAGATGGGGGTAAGCAGGGTGCAGGAGCAGAGGGGAGGGGAACACCCTGACATTAAACCACCTCTTCCTTCCCTCCCCCCCCCCCCCCACACAGCAAGCAAGAGTAGTCTCAGGGAGCAGCTCCAAGGCAGCACATGGCAGTGCGGGGAGGGACAGCTGCAATTGCTAGCCTGCTGGGCAACTGCTGCACAGGGAACTTAGGGGAGCGGAGAGCTGATGGGGGGGCTGCCGGTCCACCCTGATTCCAAGCCCCCACCAGCTAGCTGCAACGGGCTGCTCTTCCTGCAAGCAGTGGACAAAGCAGGCGGTTGCCAAATGACGTTAGAAGGGAGCATTGCACAACTTTAAATGAGCATGTTCCCTAATTGATCAGCAACGTAACAACGAAACAACATTAACCGGGACGACTTTAAGTGAGGAGTTACTGTACACTGCTCCTCTTGGAGTGATGTGACCTAGATCCACCCCAATCCCTACAAGGCACAATCTAATCTTGAGCAGTATAGCAGAAACTACACATACTCAGAGTTCTTAACTAAGGTTAAGATTTTGTCATGGTTATTTTTTTTTGTAAGTCACGGACAATAAACAAAAATTCACAGAATCCTGTGACGTGTCCCTGACTTTTACTAAAAATAACTGTAATAAAATGGGGCAGGGGGATCCAGTGCCCACCGCTGCTGCGCCTCCAGGGTCCCACTGTACCTGTGGTGGCTCAGAGATCCAGGGTCCCCCTTGCTGCCTGTGTTGGCTGAGATCTCTGGGGTCTACCCAGTGCCTGAGGCAGCTTGGAGATGCAGGGCTCCCCCTGCCACCTGAGGTGGCTTGGAGTTCCAAGACCCACTGCTGGGAGCTGTGGGGGAGGGAGGGACTGCCACCTGCCAGCAGCAGCCCCACCACCCCAGGCTGAACCTCTGTGACCTCCATGACATAATCTTAGCCTTATTCTTAACCCATTTGAGAAAAATACATATATTTCTCTCGTTATGGTGCATGCGCCAGAGTTAAGAGACTTTAGGTTACAGGAACCAAGGAGATTCAGAGCAGTTTCTTGATTCTCAGATACAATATACTAGAATAGAGCATCTGGCTGTTTGGGCCCCATTACCTAAAGTGACCATACATCCTGGTTTTGCCAAGACGGTCGCTGTTTTTTGTATGCTGTGCAGCATCTTCTTTCAGAACACTGGACACATCCCAGGTGTTTTTTTTGTTTGTTTTTTTTCCAATTAATGTTGGGGGTGGATCGTGGTAACACCTACAAAATCCAAGATGCATTGCTATAGTGAGATGCACTGCCATACTGAGCAGAATTTGCTCTGTGTTTTCTGGGAGCAAACAGGCTAGTGGAATAAGTGTTAAAATGTGATGAATGATTTTGGGAGTTAAGAGAAAAACAAATCAATGTAACACTATCTGACCTGTTCTCTTGCTCAATGGAAATGTATTAAGAACACTTGTCCAGTATTTCATGCTAAACTCATTCAGAATACTGCTACTGGGGGAAAAAAATCCTCCACTGAGAAATATGCGTGTGTTGCTGTTGAGTCAGAAGCTGATACAGTACACGTTTTCACACTGAACAGCAGTGCTGACATCTCCTGTGAAATGTAAGAAAACTCTTTTTACGGAGCCATACTCCTTAAATGTCAGTGTAAGGCTTATTTAAGCTAATGAAGACAAACCAATTACAACAGTGTAACAGCAGAAAATGGAGATAGTTGCGTTACTTGTAAGTAGGAAATATGCAGATTTATGTAAATAGTTTTATGCTGGTGGAACTCATTGATTTCAGTGGAAATTCTTCCTGACTTCCACTAGTGTAAGAGGAATTACGCACAGAAAGTTCTGGAAATTAAACTATTGTGATTTACATTTGCTTTGTTAAATCCTTGATTTTGTTTTTTCTGATTTGTCTTAATTATTTTAAATGAATCCTAAATACAAATCCAAGCCTTTGGCGATAACCTACACAAATCACAGCAGTGTAGCTTTCTAAGTATCCTAGTCCAGATTGTCATCTACATGGGAAAAACCAAGTAGTGGACAGGTGTACACATATATTTAACCTCATAATCTTCTCTTCTGGGGAGCAAGGGGGATGCAAGGTGATCCTGTGTGGAATGGGCAGAGGGCCAAGCCCTCTAATCATTAGATACTCAAATGGCTGCTGGGGTAGGAGAGGTCACATGCTTCAGAATCCCATTCACCCCAATTCCTTGGGATCAGGACTGTTGTACTAGGGACAGTAAGAGTCAGGGGTGTCCCCTCTCTGCAGCATTTTTGCCCTCTAAATCCATAAGATTATGCTATCATAAATCAACGGTGGTCCTGTCAGCATTAATGTACACTGCTGCCTGTTCCTTTCCAGGACCCTGGCCCCAGATCTGTCCTCTTTAGATTCCTTCTGTTAGCAAAACAGTCAGTTCTCTGTGGGTGAATTTCCACTCCACCCACTTAAAGCCTGAGCAATTGAGCTTTATGAGAGTGGAGTGTGGAGGGGTTGGGGAGAGCAGAGCAACTGTTCTTTGCCATTTGTATACAGTAGTGGATCTTCATTAGCATAGAGCCTGTGGCTCCTTCCCTGACCTGCACCCATCATAGCTTTCCATGGTGATCTATATGAGGCTGGGAAGAGCAAGTTTCCATGGTGTGTAGAGGGTACTTGGGCACTCCGAATAGACGCTCCATTTGCAGGTGTGTTGGCCTTCTGCAGTGTGGGTGAATTTCATGTTTTATATGTAAATCTACATCTCTATCCAGTCTTGATATCACCTGTTGTGCTATACAGCTGTGTTTCATTCCATATGAAAATTGTTTTTTTTCCCTGTTTTGTCATTATTTAAGATAAGATATTGATATTTAAGTTAAATATTTTGTAGAAATCTTTGTTTAACATGAGACCAGTATGCCTGTTTCACAGACGATTTATGCTGCCAGTTCTCTTCTGCTGAAAAACTAATTTGCTTCACTGAACAAAGCTGTATTTATTTGGAATTTAAAACTCCATTCCAAAGAACACTCATGTAGCATACCCTGGACATAAAGCACAATGAAGAAAAACTGCACCATAATCATTTCTCTTCTATGGGTTTGTAACCCATCAACTACATAGCTCCCCTCTACAGGTAAAACAGCTTGAGATGGTTACTATAGCAAACTAGGCAGGTATGTAAACATCAGTAATTTCCAGGTGGGTTCCATGAGCTAGACCTTCTCCCTATCTCATAGAGGAAATAATTCGGGTCTCATCAAAGAAACAAGAAAGATCTTTGCTCTGTGATGAGGATATGAATTCATCCGTGCACCCATTCACAATGGCAGAGAATGCTTTCTAGACCTCAGGCAATGCTCAGTCTCATGCATCACTGGTTAAAAGAACCTGTTGGTTTTACCGCTTCCAAATTCCACTCCCAGCCATTCAGAGAAGGATAATTATTTTAACATTTCATTACAAGAATTTGTTTGGGGAGCATATATTAGTTAGGCAAAGTAGATCTCTGACATGGTAAAATCTCTTCTCTGAATTCTGTTCTCTGGCCAGCACTGGAATGCCTTTAGCTAACCACTGGCCTTTCCCTCAACATAGTTTTTTCAAAGTCATCTGTGTCCCTACAGCAGAAGTCTAAAGTAATTCTAACTGTGATCACCTGCCTTGCATTTAACTTCTATTGCCACTATTATGTAATAATAGTATCTCTGTTTATTAGGAGACAGAAGACAGAACTTCTCTTCAACAGCTGAAAAAGTAGTTTCTCAGACCACTGAATGCATACTCATTAGAACTGGCTAGGTAAGGATGTTTCCAATTCCTTAGACAATTTATCTTCCTTAAGCCATGTCAAATCTTAGCTTCTCACTGCATGACTGTCTCAAAAGAAGAAAAAATCCCTTTCTTAAATATCATGGAAGTCTACTTAAAATTACTTTTTAAATATCCAAAAAGTTTAGAAGATTCAAATTCATCTTGGATCTAAAGTATCTACATAAACATATTACCACTTCTGCATGCTGTTGTAGCAAGTTATCCAATTTATAGAAATGGGTTGACTGTTTCAGAGGGATAGTAGATTTTTTCCCCCCTTCAATATTCTTGTCTTCCCATGTCACCGAAAACACCTCATATGCATGGTCCACAATCAAGAATTTCAGTATAGCGTTTTACCCTCTGGTATTTAGTACATATATGACTGGGGTAGTCAATAGTTGGACTGCGGGACAAATCCAGACCGCCAGATGCTTTTGAATGGACACTGAAATCTTTTTATTTACTTATTATTCTCATTATTGTTGGTTTTTATTATTTTCTCTGGAGTCTGGCCCTTGACTATACCTGGCGGGGGGGAACCTACTCCTGCCCTAGGGTTTTTGTCACATGTCTAGTTCTACAAATCCTGCAGCCTATAAACGATGGATGGCAATAGTTGCATCTATTCACACAACCTTCCCCCTCTCCCCTCGGCTTAAAGTCTTCTGTATTTGGCAGCACTTCCCCACAAAGACAAATGAATGTATCCTCCAAAGAAGAATATGCAGATGCCACACAGTTTAAGTAGGTGAGCACTTCCCAGAACTAACTGATAGCATAACTTTTTTTTTTCCAGTTCCATGGAGTTAATTATCTATGTACCAGCTACAACAACATTTGTTATGAAGACCCCAGCAACAATCACTGTTTGAAAAGGTATTTAGGCTCCTAAGGACGCAGATGAGCACCTAGTGGGATTTTTAGAAAAATGTGGGTACCTAACTCCCATTGATTTCAATTTGAAAATCCCACTAGCTACCTATCTGCAGCCTTATACACCTAAATACTTTAAAAAATCCTCTATTCCTAAAAATACTGCATGGCACTGCAGAAGCTGGCAATAGCAACAACACTGCTTCTTCTTTAAAAAAAAAAATAGAGTACTGTTGTCTGATTATTTCACAACCCCAAATATGTTGCCAAAAAAAGTTCCAGTATATTATCTTGAAGTGGTATAAGAAAGGGCCCCAGATTCACAAAATAAGGGAATTCAGCTGAATTGCTACTGTTGAGGCTAAAAAAGTTAGACTCAGTAGCTATCTAGCTGTACTTGTAGTCACATTTCTAGACATCCATAAATTGCACTTGAAATACACATGTAACTCTCATGTCTGTTAAAAGTGAACAGCAATACTTATGTTATACTATTACCAACTACAAAGTGGGTTCATAATTCCCAAGAATATGAATTTCAACATTTTATTACATCCTCTTGTCAGAAACAAGCTGCAGGATGCTTGCACTTTGAAAATATTTCTTAGTTATATTGTCTCCTGTCCAGATTAGAGTAGGCTACAGCGCATGTTTCAGTATAACCTTGGAACTAGTAAGAAGTAAGTCAATTTCAGTATGATACTGTGCCCAAACCTATAGAATTATAATTAAAAGGAGAAACTATACATTTGGGTTACAGCTTTTCTTTAGATGTTCATTTTTCTCTATCATGATACAGCAATGTAATTTGGAATAAGGGCAATGTATTTCCTGTAGAGTTTAATTCTGCATTCCTAGGCTCTGATCCTGCAAACACTTTAAACAGTCCCATGAAATTCATTGGGATTACCCACATGCTTAAAGTTGTCCATATCCCCAAGTACCTAAGGGAGAGAGACAGACTGACTGACTGACTCCTAGCTAAGAGCCAGTTGGCTTTTACCTAATGTGGTAGAGGCTCAGCAGGGATACTGGGTCTATACCCCTCGCAAGCACACCTTGAGTGATTCACTAAATTGGAAAACAATTGTGTTTATATTTTGAGGAAATCACTGTTTTATATAATGGCTAATATGTCAGGTTTGTTGGGCCCTGGCTCAGCAGCCCCTAGCTCAGGGGCTGCAGCCTCAGCCAATGATTGGGCAAAAGCACTGGGGCAAGCATTGGAAAAGGTGGTTGTCCCATGCTATGTCAAGCTCCTATCATAAGTTAAGGTTATTTGCTGGGGGTCCCACCCCAACACCTGGGGAAGAGGAGTTTAAACTCTGGTTAGAGCATACCACTGAAATGCTGCAGGAGTGGGCCGTACCAGATGCAGAAAAGTGAAGTTGTCTAGTAGAGAGCCTCAGGGGCCCAGCATTAGATGTGATTTGCACCCTGAAGCTCACTAACCCTGGGGTCAGTGTGAAGGACTGCCTAGCCCTTGAGCAAACCTTTGGAAGTATAGAGGGCTCTGAGGACAGTTATTGTAAGAGCCTTAATTCCCGACAACGAAGGGGAAAGAAGGTTTCAGCCTATATTCAGAGGCTGGAGCGGCTGCTTCAGGGAGATGTCAAGAGGGGAGCAGTGACTGCTGAACAGATGGATCAGACCAGACTGGCTCAAATTATAAGAGGAACTCAATATCAGAACCCAATTCTACTTCATCTCCGGTTAAGAGAATGACAGGAATGTTCCCCGCGTTACTCCCAGCTGATGAAAGAGGTCAGAGTGGAGGAAGAAAGGCAGACTGCCAGTGAGTTTTGGGAAGCCCAGCCATCTGAGCCAGCCAGCACAGCACCCCTGCACACAGCCAGTGCACTGATGGTGAGCACCAGAGAGGAACTTGCCCAAAAACTGCAGGCCCTGACAGAACAGACAGCTGAGCTGCAAAGCACCATTGACTGGAGTAAGACTTCCAGGTGTAAGGAGCCTTTGGCTGTGGCGATGGAGAAGTCAGCATTTAGAGCCACCATCCCACCCAGGTGACGGGGGAAAGGACAATTCTTCTGCTACCACTATGGCCAGGATAGACACAGTGCTGCCAAGTGTTGTAATGAAGAAAATACCTCCTTATTGTATGGAAAGCTGAAGACCAGTTGGGAGGGGTCAACAGTTGGGAGGGGTTCCCAGAGGCCACCCAGCCTGCAGGATTTGAATGCTCCCTGGAAAAGACTGTCCAGCTGGTATCCCCTCAGGACTGATAGGACCTCGAGCAGAGATCACAGTGAGGATTGAAGGGGCAGAATGTAAATCAGTGCTTGACACTGACTCTCAAGTGACTATTATTTCAGTCATTCCACCTTAGGCACCTACCTATACAGCCACCGACTGGCCTTGGCCTGTGTAGCCTCAGCATGAATACCCCTACCAAGGGTGTGTCATAGTGCACCTGGAATTTCCAGAGAAGGTTGCTGGGGCAAGAGAAGAGGTAGACACTGCTGCCTTAAATGCCCCAATGCTAAAGAAATCTCTGATGTGTCTGTGCTGATAGGAACCAACTCTAGTCTCTTCAAGGTACTCGCAAATTACTGCAGACGACGGGCTGGGGACCAATACCTGAATACCCTGATGATCCACACACTTTGTGCTGAAGCCTATAGGAAAATTGAGAGCACTAAATAGGAGAGGTCTGAGCTACTGATGCGGGCACTGAGGTATGTGAGCATGACCCCCTTAGTAGTGCCTGCAAGGATGGAGCAAGAAGTGTTTGTCATGAGTACCTGGCTGAAAGGCAGTAAAGGGGCATTAGCAATGGTAGAGCAGCTGGCTGAAGGCTCCCTGAAGGAGTGCTGGTCCCCAGTGGTGTCGTAACCCTACCTGCTGAAGCCCAGGAAAAGGTGATTATACTGATTACTAATGAAAGAAGCCGTGATGCTGTTGTGAAGCAAGGGCAGAAGATAGCAGACCTCTTTGAGCCTGAAACCATTGTCAGACCTCAGTGTGAAACTCAAGTTCCAGCAATAGATCCTGCAAGGTTTGACTTTGGAGATTCACCATTGTCTGAGGAATGGAAGGATCACCTGAGGAAGAAGCTTTGTGAAAGATCCAAGGTGTTCTCACTACATGAGTGGGACGAGGGATGTGCAAAAGGGGTAGAGCACAACATCGGACTATACGACTCTCGACCCTTCAGGGAGAGATCTAGGGAGATTGCCCTCTCAGAGATGGAAGACATATGACATCATCTTCAGGAGCTGATTGCAAATGGCATTATTACAGAGTCCTGCAGCCCATACGCCTCACCCATTGTGGTGGTCCATAAAAAGAATGGGAAAATCCAGATGTGTATCAACTACCATACCCTAAACAGCTGTACTGTGGTTGACCAGTACACCATGCCTCGAGTACAAGATGCCTTAGACTGTTTGCTGGGAAGTCAGTGGTTCTCAGTATTGGATCTTCGAAGTGGATACTATCAGGTCCCTCTGGAAGCAGAAGATAAGGAAAAGATGGCCGTTTTCTGCCCATTAGGATTTTATCAGTTTGAACACACGCCTCAAGGGATTTCTGGAGCACCTTCCACATTTCAATGTCTGATGGAGAAAGTTGTGGGAGACATGAACTTACTACGAGTGTTTATTTATTTGGATGATCTGATTGTATTTGGAAGAACGTTAGAGGAGCATGAAGAAAGACAGGCTGGAGGCCTATCGACTGAAGCTTTCCATTGATAAGTGCCAGTTCTGCAGGACATCAGTGAAGTGTGTGGGTCACATCATGTCCCAAGAAGGTGTGAGTGAGAGTCTTCATGGTTGTGTTGCAGAAACTCTGGGTCTGCCCCCTGAGAGTGTGCCATCTGCATCAGTGAATTATATTGTGTTGGACTAGTCCCCGTTGCCCTTGCTCAATGCTGCTGACTGGCAAAAAGCCCATCTGCAAGATACTGACATTTGTGACACACTACTTGCAAAAAGAGAGGGTTTAAATTATTCCATCTACCCCCGAGGGTAGACTACTATTGATGGAATGGAGCAAACTAAAACTGATACAGGGAGTGCTGCACCAGATCACAGTAGATCCTTTACAAAATCAACAAACACAACTAGTGCTACCAAAAAAGTACAGAGCCCTGGCAACGAGGGCCCTGCATGATGACTTTGGATATTTGGGAATAGAGAGAACCCTGGAACTTATCTGTAGTAGGTTCTACTAGCTCTGGATGGCTGAGGATGTACACAAAAAATGCAAGACGTGCTCGGTGTGTTCAAAGGAAAACTCTGCCCACCAGAGCAGCATATCTGAAGAATATCACCAGCAGCAAACCTTTGGAGCTGGTATGCATTGACTTGTTGTCTTTAGAAATGGACAGGAAGAATGTTGGGAACATTTTAGTAGTGATTGACCATTTTAGATGGTATGCGCAGGCATATCCCACACGAGACCAGAGGGCCACCACCATTGCTCGAGTGCTGTGGGACAAATATTTTTCAGTGTATGGATTCCTGGCTCGGATACACTCTGATCAGAGAAGGGACTTTGAGAGTCACCTCCTGAAGAAGGTGCTAAGGATGGCAGGAATTAAGAAATCCAGAACCACACCTTACCACACACAAGATGACCCTCAACCAGAGCGATTTAATCAGACTTTGTTGGAAATGCTGGGGACTTTAGGTCCAGAGCAGAAAGCAACTTGGAGACAGCATGTTGCATTTTTGGTGCATGCCTACAATGCCATGAAGAACAATGCTACAGGAGTCACCCCATATCTCTTGATGTTTGGGTGAGAGCCAAGATTACCCATAGACCTGTGCTTTGGGGTATCAGAGGATGGAGAAAGCTATGAGACACATCTGCAGTATGTTTACTGACTAAGAGAAAAACTGCAGCATGCATATCGCTTGGCTACAGTTGCTGCCCACAAGAACTCAGATAGTAACAAGCACTGGTATGATGCAAGGGTGCATTCACAGGAGCTCCAGCCAGGGGACAGAGTTCTGCTGCGAAATTTGGGTGTTGCTGGCAAACACAAGATTGCTGACAGATGGAAGGCAATACCTTATCTGGTGGTGAAAAAGCTGGTAGATTTGCCGGTCTACAAGATTAAACCTGAGACTGTGTAGGGGCAAATAAAGAGGGTACATAGAAAACTTCTACTGCCTGTGGGGGAGTTGGTAGGCATCCCTTATGGAATGGATCATGACATGGGACCTGGGCGAAAAGCGGGTGCTGGACCAAATCCACCACCCAGCACACGCAGTGGGCCCTGTGGGGCTAATCCACCCTTATCTAGCACATCCGAGAGCGAGTCTGAAGAGGATGACACTACCATAGAATATCTTAGAATGGAGACCAGATTCCAGACTCCATCAGCTGAACACGGGGAGAGCTCCACTTCTTCAGCTCTAAATCCCATGGCAGAAGCCTTTAGGCCTGTTGCTGGCAACCTCATGGCAACAATGAGACCAGCCTGGGATAATGAGCTGGTCCCACCAACATTCCCAGACCTCCTGGAAGAAAAACAGGCCTGTGATGACACACCTGGGTTGGTGGACAGAGGGGACATACAAGTGGAAAGTGTCCCTGGAACCCTGGACATCCTGGTACCCGAGCAAGAGATGCAGGGGCCTGTGACAGTAGAGGGGGTACCCTCAAGGGAACCTTCACCATGCCTAGCCCCAGAAGAAGTCCTCACTGCCCCTGCCATACCCACTATCAATAGGCGTGACAGGGTTATAAGGCCAGTAAACAGGCTAATTTACGATGCACCTGGAGTGGTTAGTGAGGGAGTGATATGCTTAGCTCATCGGCTTGTGTCAGCCATAGTGGGTTTCCTCAGACCCTTTGAGGAGAATGCATGTAGTTGGTATAAACTGGAGTGTGATTTGCTGGGATGAAAAATTCTCAGGTGGGGGAGAATGTAAGCAGGGTCTAAATGAATGCTTCCCTGGCAGCTAGCTGGGAGAGAAAGAGACTATGGGTGTGTTTATGTAAATACAATTGGCTCCTGCTCTGTTTACCTATTCATCATTTACAGCTGTGTCAAAGGATCAACTCTGGCTGGTGTTGGGTACAAATGACCATAGTACTGAATGCAGGGGTAGTGAAATATGGTTATCAGTGTTATAAATATTGTAGCAATACAGGAAAGCAGGACTGTGCTTAACCTGTCCCAAATGAGGTGTGGCACCCTCAGTTTAAAGAATGCCATTAAGCAGGGGCTTAAATGTCAGAGCCCTGGGAAAGTAAGGGGGGGAATGACAGAAGTCCCAGTGTTCTAGTCAGGAGGCTACCCTCCTCTCTAGACCAAATTAACCTGTTCTTCTCCACTGTTTGAAGAGTAGAGATAAATAGGTTTCATTAGGAAAAGAGGTCTCTTACTATTTTTTTGTGAGAAAGCTGACCTGGCTTAGGCACCTAAGTCCAGATGAGAGTTATGAGAGTTCATGTCTGTGAATCCAGACTAGAGGAGGAACTTCCCTCAGCCCAAAGTTAGGCCTCTAACTACCTTTGTAGGCCCTCTCCTCTCCTCAGCATTTCCTACTGGCTGCCTTAGGTGGCTCTTCACTCATTTGCTGGCTTGTGTGACTCCCATTCTTAGGCATCTGACTTTCCCTTGCATTGTATAGGGAGCCTAGGAGTCTAACTCAGAGCTGAGAATTCCACTGGATGGAGGAAACCTAAAAGTTAAGTACTGTGATGCTGCGTCTAAGCCCCCTTTGTGGAACTAATCCTTAGACAATACAGTAGTACTAATAATTCAGGTACTGGATCAACACTGAATTGAATTTAGGTAAGTATGAGGTATACTGAGGTAGGAACCTGAAAGAATTAAGACTACACAAGAATAAGGATGGAATTCAAGGCTTAACGGGCAGCACAGGAGAAGGAAGGTGGGAGTGAGAGAAGAATACAAAGCAGTTAGGCATGAGGTATGGAGGAAATGAAGAGAAAAAAGTAGGAAGTGATGCGAGAGAGAGAGAGAGAGGAGCACAGGAAATGGAATACTGTATCAAAACATAGGCCATGTTGGTTCGGATATAGGCTGTTCAGAGCCCTTAATAGCAAGGATAAGGGTTGAAATTTATAAAGGAGTTAATGTCCTAATTCTATTGAATTTCATGGGAATCATGAAGGCCCAAAGAGCAGGGTGTATTAATCAGTGGAATACAGCTGACAGACTTTCATATATGAAACAAAAGCAGAATCATTAAAAAAATTCCAGTAAAATTTGAAGAAAATTAGATTCTCTGCTGAGCACCCATTGTCTAAATACCCCACATGTATTCCTAAATTTAGACTTTGTCATAGATATGCTGTTTAGCTAATGAGGCTTCCAGGCTGGGTGAACTATAGAAGCAGTTTCATAATAACTTGAATATTAAGGCTGTTTTTTGTGTCTGTTTTCAGCCATTTTCTGAATGATTCGCTATAGGCACAGATGTTGACTCATGTAATAATGATAGCATCTTTTACGCACACTGTATTATTCAGCACCTGTTGGTACCAGAAGCATATGTTCCATAAATCTTACTTTTGTTTTATGCTCACTCATCTACAGTTTCTCTTTTATCCTCCAGAATAACACATGCATTGCTGCTGTTGAACAATGACTTATAGCATTTTTCATTCAAAGATCTCGAAGTGCTTGGCAAACAATAATTAATTAAGATCTCACAACATCAATATAAGGCAGAGAAAGGACGAGACAGACATTTAACAGTGCACAGAAACAATACAGAGAGATTTATCTCAGGAAGTAAAGAAGCATACTGTATCAAATTGAAGCAAATGGTGCAAGTGACAAGAGGTAGGCAGACTATACTGACATTTGGCCAACATAAACGAAATATGCCATAGGATCTCTTATGGTCACAGGTGGCCTTTGGTCTTACAAATCCAAAATATGGGTGTTTAAATTCTGCTGATGTTAAGCATTACAAGAAAAACACATGAAGAGACCAAGACAGTAATATCTCAAAGATTCCAAAATAATACATGTAGAATAAACCATCTACACTTCTCAGCACAGCGATAAGCAAGAGGAAAAATCATTCTTTGGAGTAATCCATATGTTATATTGGTGATACTCAGAGACCAAAGGGATGATTATGTTATAAATAGATTGACAGATAAATCCCTTACATTAAGGATTAAACATGTCAAAATTGAAGGGAACTCAGCTCGTTATTCCTTCATCAAACACAATCTTAAATATTTGACTAGATAAAAAAGTCCATCATTGAAAATACATACAAAATTGTTCTTCATTTGTGCCACTGATAGCCTAGTCCTGCTGACCCTACTTAAGCAAAACAATCCTATCTGAATTAATAAAATATTGTGTCCTTAGAATATTTTAGAATATTCCTTTCCCATTGATTGTTCATAAATCTATGGCACACACCATGTGTCAAGTCTGAAGTTTTGGACTTATATGCATGTTTTGTCCTTTTAAAATTATGCCTTTGTATATGCTAACTTGGGGGCATTGCCCCATTCTTGCCTTTTTAATTTTCTATGCTAATTGAAAATTTGTTCAGATGGCACTGTACAAATATCTTTCAGAGGATTATTGGCTTTGTAATAGTTCTGCCCAACTCAAACTCCTGTATTTGCATTCCCTTGAGACAATATCCCTACTTGGTTTACTGTGTGTGTGTGGTGGTTGGGGGGGCAGGAAGGGGTGATCTGCCAACTACTTCTTGTCCCTTTGAAAATCTCCCCCATAGAAGTTATATATTATATATCGTGCACATAAATGTACACACATATATGCTTCAAAAGTAAGATTTAATACCTATTAGTTTAATGTTTCATCTCTATGTAATCTTTTTGCCAGGGGCTTAACAGCAGCAAAAAGGGCTAGGTACAATATATCTAGGGTCCCCCTTGACAAATAATTAAACCAGTTTGAGCCCCAACCCAGAAGCCTGGGGAAACTAATCATTCTCCCTGTGCCCTTAATAGGCAGAACTCGCCCGAGCACTGTGAGCACTCTGAGGCTGTGTACATCAAGGAAATCTTTATTAGGGGAAAGGGAACACAATCATAAATCTGGGAAAACATAGCAAGAGAATGTATATGCAAATAAAGAATTAAATATTCCCCCCCTCCCCCGTGCTTCAGGTAACATTGGCAGTAGTCCGTCTAACTCCCTTCTCACCCACTGGTGAAAATGTCTCACTGGTAATAGTCCCTTGATTGTATCACCTCACTTGTCCTTCAAATCCCACTCATGGTTGGTATCAGCAAGTAGCAGTAGTGCAAGTGCTCCTGCAGGTGTGTCTCCAGCCCCAAAGAAGCTGCTTACCTGATCCCATCAGCAGGTGCCACCTAACCCCACTTTGTGATTCAGCATTATTAAGGTGTTGAGTAGATGAGGCCCTACTGAGCCCACTCAGCTCTACTACTGTTGTACTTTGTACAGGCTCTTACAATGAAGTCCCCATGGAAGGAGAGCCAAGAGAATATAAAACCCTTGAGCAGTCCTAGCTGCTTAGAAATTAACTCTTTATCACAAAATAAAAACTTTCTACCCTCTCTAGAAGCCCAAGCTCCCCTTTCCCCCCTATTCCCCAGATTCATGTACAATTATGATGACTCCCCAAGTGTCACTATAAGCATTGTGGGTAGGTAGCCTATGCAAATATATCTGCCTATGGCAGCAATTTTCCCTGTTCACCAACAGAGGGAATAGAGAGCTCTTTTCTCTCTGCAGCCTGTGGCCATGGGACTTGCATATACAATATAAACAATTATACAAACAAGTATCCATTTTAATAAATAATGTACTGTGAGCTTTTCAGCTGTCTGAGTAATCAATTGCTTTTTTCATATAATTCCTCCTGATCCATATACATACAGTAGCTTTTATCACAATTGCGCGCAACAGAGCAACCAGCTAAAAGCAACATTGATGTAGTGGAGAAGAAATTTTTGTACAGTATTTTTCTTTAGCAACATGTGAATCTGCAAGGCTCTAGCTGTTTGCATAAAAAAGATGGGGGAAAAGAAAATGTACAGTGCTGAATAGATCTATTTTTTCAAGTACGTTGATTCAAATCAAAACAACCTCTCCTCCCCCCAAAAAATCCACCACCACCATCATAAAGGGCTCTGTTTAAAAGTTTAATTAAAGGACTATTGCATATTTCCTCTCATTTTCATCCACACTCTACACAAACCCTATACCCCTCCCCACAAAATACCCACGAAACCCCATAAATTCAATTCTTATATTTTTCTCTACATTCTGATTTCAGACATCCTCTCATGAAATCCAGTGTTGTTAAGAGGAGATGCTTTCACCTACTTTCATCAGAATGCCAGAGGGAAAGAGCAAAAAGTTGCCTGCAGTAAAGACACATGAGAACATGAACTGCATTTATTTCTTAAAAAGAGAACTGAGTGAATAGAAACATGTCTGATAAGAAGAGAGAACACTGACATTAAAGATAATTTATAAGCCTTAACAGTGGAAGTGTTAAATACTCAGAAGCTCTGCGGGGCTCTGGTCTGCATGACTGCCACTGATTTTAATGGGAGTCATATTTAAAAACCTCATGTTCCATTTTCAAAATTTAGTGGACAAGTGGGACTTTTAAAGGTTTGAAAGCTCAGAAATATGGAAATAAACAGATTCATTCTTATCAAACCTCATTTGAGAAACAGGCAAGCAGAGTGAAGTCATAAACTTAGACATCAGAGATGGAAAAATCCCGATGGATAATCTGGCTCATCCGCCTTGGCCAGTTCAGCATTGTCCTTTATAGTATATTTTCTATAGTATAATTGGCTCAATCTAGTTTTAAATAGTTTAAGAAGTATGGATGTATCCAGCTCCCTTGAAAGACTCTTTAACAGAGTTCACTGTTAGGACCTGTTTTCCTGATAAACTTTCCTTTTCCTTTTCTTTAGTTAGAGGCTCTTTTGCTAAAGAATTCCTTTCCCTTGCTGGTTGCAGCCTTCAAATATTTGTAAAGATAACATACTATGGTGGAACCATGCTGCTATCAGGGTTTAATGGATCGGGCAATTGAGAGGCAATGAGGAGAACTGGGGTGAAATCCTGGTCCCATTGAAGTCAATGGCAAAACTCTCACAATAAGGCCAGGATTTCATCCATGGGATGAGATTTTGTGCTGCATCTCTAAGGCACAGCACAGAACTCTCAAGGGGGTGGGGGAGCCATGCTTTGTGCCCTTCTCTTTCTAGACTGCTCTGGGAGCTGGAGAGGGCCCTGGCATAACTTAGCCCTCAGGCCCTGTTTAAGTTACAGCAGCTGTTCTCCCCTGACCTGTGGACCACAATGCTACTTGGAATCTCCCCAATCCATGCTGCAGCCCTACGCCAGGGCTTACAAAGAGGTCTCAGAAGTCAACCTTGTGGCTGTCCATTACAGTGCCAGTCCAGGAAAGCCTCCCTTTGAGGGAGACAAGGATTTTAGGTCCTTTTTACGCTGCCCCAGCCCTTCTACCTGGCATAAGAGGCTGGAGTTGGGGGTGAGGAATTCACCCCAGGCTTTAATCTCAGTGTGGTGCTGACTTACTGTTTGACCTTGGACAAATCACCTGAACTCTCTCTCTCTTTGTATCTGTTTCCCCATCTGTAGAATGGGAATAATGATGCTTTCCCATCTCCTTAAGATGCTTTGAAAGCTATCGAAAAATATTACACAAAGAAAAAGTATTATTTTATTATTTAGTTCTTTTAATACAGACACATTAGAATATATTTTTCAGCGTTATTTTCTATAATGTGAGCACAGCTTCAGTAGTTAACAGTAGTCCTCAAACACTTTGCTGAAAGTATACAAATCTTTGTCTAATGTCCGTGATAACTCCTATAAAACCTCATTCTGTCACCAGCAATATATATTTTACTAAAAGCTGTGTGTCCTTGGCTTGTCAGAACTGCTGCCTTCATTTTCTTCTTTCACCCATAGTTTTATGTGTACGAAGCGGTAGAAGTATTACAGGAGCCATAAGTAATTAATTTTTTTCCAGATTCAATGTATAGAAAAATCACTGCAAACAGCTATTATTTCATAACATGTCCTGTTGTTTTGTTTACTAAGCTGTCTTCCTCCTTTAAATTCCTTACAGCCTACTTTAATGTTGCTTGTTAGTTGGTTTATTACTATCCTTTCCCTTTCTTTTGATGCCACTTGTTTTCAGGTGTGTTTCCTTGTCATGTAGCCTAACATCTCCTTTTCTTTGTTTATCACCTTTATATTACTCTAGTCTGTAATATGCATTCTGCATCCTCTGCTGGACATGCAGTTGACTAAACTGTTTGCAGATTTAATAAGCAAGTATTGGAGATGTATCCATAGTAAAAGTGAATGTGTGATGCGAACCACCAATTTTTGTGTGAGTGAACATCATGGTGATGAGAATATCCATCCTTGAGTGTGTCTGGAAAATGTAGTTACTCATGTAGTGTCGTGTCATGTACTACTCATGTCATGTAGTGAATCATGACACTTATGAGTGTGCATGATGTGTAGCAACCAGAGCTGGACTGATGCAGTCCAGGTCCCTAGGCAAAACCCCTTCATCCACGCCCATGTCAGAGACCTCTTTTCCATGCAGTGACCGCTGTGGTGACGACACAGGAAAGGAAATAGAGCACCAGGTTTGTGGTAGCTAGAGAGCTTCACAAGCTTCAAGCCAAAAAGCCTCAAGCCAAAAGCCTCCCAGGAAAACTTTTCCTGGGGTTTTTATTCTTCTCCTTACTTTGTTTACAACTCTTCTTAGTGGTTACATTCTTGTGCATGAAGAAAACATGCAATGTACAATTACATAAGATAGCAAACCCATCTCTTGTGCATGTGAACACCAGCTGCGAGGGTAGGAATCAAATCAGCCAAATAAGTTTTCCCAAACACAGACGCTGGGTTGAAGGTCACTCCTGCCTCGTTGCCATGGGAGCAGTTTGCCGCGCCCGTGGGCTGGCGATTCGGGAGCTATGCATTCCTACAGACCGTGACAATGAGCTCCCCTTCCCCTCCTAGCAAGGCAGGAATAGACTCTTATCCCCCATGAGCGGCAGTTGGGTCTCCTCTCCCCTTGGAAGGAACAGGGGTCTTTACTCCCAGCAGGCATGGGTGACACCTGGAGGGCCTCTAGTATTTACTCCCGCTGCTGGAGTAAATATCTGCTTGGGTGGGTTGACCAAAGCTCTGCTGGAATGGTGTTCTCAGGGTTTCCCAGAGTATGTTTACATTGCAGCTGGGAGTGAGCCTCCAAGCCTCTCTAAACAGGCTTGTGCTAGCTGGGCTCAAGATAGCATGCTAAAAATAGCAGTGTGGAGGTTGCAGCTCCAGTGAAGACTTGAGCTAGCCACCAGAGCTCAGACCCACAGGGGCGGTCGATGAGCTTAAGAGCCGGAGTTGTGGCCAAGCCATAATGTCCTCCAGGCAGCTATCTTTAGCTCTCCGGCTCTAGCATGAGTCTGTCCACCTGGGCTGGGAGACTCGCTTCCAGTTGAAGTGTAGACATACCACACGAGCCAAGTGGATCTTGCAGTAACACCCCAATGAGATGCATGGGGCAGTTCACACCTCTCAGAGCCAGTGCAAATGGACTTAGCTCTGTTACTAGTACTGTGTCATCAGCTGTTCCCTGAACAGGCCTTTGCACACCTCAGCTATTTTAGGCCTGGCCTACTCTACAAAGTTAGGTCTACCTACTACATCACCCACGGTTCATGCCACTTCCAGTGTAGTTGAGCCGACCTAAGCCCCAGTGTAGACACCTCTAGGTCGACAGGAGAATTCTTCAGTTGAGCTAGCTGCCTCCTCCTGAACTTACTACAGTGATGGAAGGATCTTTTCCATCACTGTAGTATGTGTCTACACTACAGCAGCACAGCTACATCCCTGCAGCTGCACCTCTGTAGTGTTTCTAGTGTAGACATATCCTGGCTTAAATACACACACTATGAATTCTATTGTGCACTTGTAGCCCAAGATCTACTGTGCTTCAACAGCAGCTGTGGGACCTACAAGTTGTGAACTGTAAACTGCAGCATGTTGGGAGAACTTCCTGGTTCCTGCCAGGATGTACCTTCTGCCCTCCCAGCAGGAAGTTTCAGCACTGACTGAAACTGGGAGCACGTAGCAGGCAAGCAGAGAGGAGGCTGCTGGACTGTAACCCTGTTCTATGCTGCTTTACGGAATAAAACCTTGTTCCTGGTGGTTTGTCTGAGTGAGTCTGGTCTGAGGTGAATACATGCTGACACACAACGCAGAGCACACAGAGGAGCCTCAGGCCCAGTTTCCCAAAGTTGTGTAAAAAGTCACAAGGCAGATTTTCCCTATCTTGAACAACCTCATACTGGGCCAGTGAATAGGAGTGGGGGCGACACGCTCAGAGCTGGGATGTTTGCAACTTTGGGGAAAGGATCGCATAAGGCGTTGAAATGACTAGACCTAAATGTGGTGTAAATTTCCATGTTCTCCTGTGTGGGTCCAAAATGCAGTGGCTCTTGGCAGTACCAAATGCTGTAGTGCCATTCAAAGGATGTACACAGGACTAACTGTTGCCTCTGCAAAAAGCAACAAGAAAAACAACTAAACCAGTAGTGAGAATTCATGGGACAGGTGATGAAAGCAGAAAGAAGGGTGTGAATGAAAGAAAAGTGTGGACAAAGGGCACCCTAGAAGCACAGAGCAGAAAGGCATGGGCTGTGTAAAATGGGTGTCTCCTCCCTCACGTAAAGGGCTGTATTCAAAGAAATACTTTGGTATAAAGCTAGATAGAGCTCCTGATCCAGGGCCCCCCACTTCCCATAGTGCCCTCATCACACAGGAAGTGCTCAGCACTTTATAGGATTAGGCCCCAATTAATCAGAGAGCAAATCCTGAACCTCGTCAGGGAGTTGCTTCCTCAGAATCCTTTTGTTGCCACATCTAACCTTCTTGGCAGCAAAAATGCCTTATCTTGCAAATTTCAGGACAAATCCTGCTCCTGTCAATAGTGATTCTCTCATTGCCTATGGCAGGGATCGGCAACCTTGGCTCACAGCCCACCAGGGTAAGCACCCTGGCGGGCTAGACTAGTTTGTTTACCTGCTGTGTCCGCAAGTTCGGCTGATCGTGGCTCTCACTGGCCGCGGTTCGCTGCTCCAGGCCAATGGGGGCTGCGGGAAGCAGCGCGGGCCGTGTGCCAAAGGTTGCCGATCCCTGGCCTATGAAGAGTTAGATCAGAGCCTGCTTCCACAAATGTGGCCTCTCTCCAGCTCTCCTTGTTTAGCCCTCCCCTCTTCCTGATAACTAGTAGCTCTCTGGGCCAGATTTTTAGAGGTATTTAGGTGCTGAAAGATAGGCATCTAGTGGGATTTTCAAAAGCACCTATGTGCCTACGATCCACTAGATGCCCACCTGCATTTCACAGGTATCTAAATACCTTTCAAAATCTGGCCCTTAGCTCACACTGAAGTTAATGAGAGTTAGGTACCTAACATGCTTAGGCCCTTTTAAAAATCCCACTAGGTGCACATATGCATCTTTATGTGCTTACATACCTTTAAAAAATGGCTCTTTATCTTGATAGTGCTTCCTGATTTTAAGCCATTTATTCCATTCTGATCTATTCCCCTCTATCAGGAGCCCTAATTATCCACTTTCTCAGGCATAGGAAGCAGAAGCACTTAGCAAGGATTTAACTCCCTGTTTGACAGTTCTGGTGCAGCATTTCCCCCCCAGAAATATTTGCTTGTTGTGGGTTTTATTAATGCACGATGGATATACATTAGCGAGTACAACCAAAGAAGAACTAAATAGCATTTTTATCTGTTTTTGCTTTATGAACCAATAGCTCTATCACAGTACTGTGTTTTAAACACCTAGCAATGCCTGACACTTCTTTGAGTAGGGAGATGTCCAAATATTTGTTTGGTATCATAAATACTGATGTCCTCTAAGCACAAAAATTGCATCACTTTATTCTCTCTCAGTGTATGCAATAGTCTTATTTTCCATCTTCAGAATTTTTTGCAGTCTTTAATATAGTCTTGACAATCCTATACATAAATCTTGACATTTCTTTTCTAGTTGTTAAATGTTTCTCACTAAGCCTTGTTATTGCCTCCCTGGCCAATTTAACACACCTAATAATACAAGGAGTTCGATGCAAAAGGAACAAACAAAAAGCCATGGGATGGCTTCTATATTATGCTCCAATCTCTTTATGCTGCACCAATCTGTGGGAACTCCCTATGGGGGAAATACCTCTGGCATGTTTCCTGGTGATGCAGAGCAGGTGGAATACTCATACAGCAGCTCCTCTCAAAGTCAGGGCACAGGCAGCATTCTGGGCAGGCGGTGCATGTGATCAGAGTGTGCTTCACTCTGGCTATTCTTGGCTGTGGACTGGCTCTTCGGGAGCTGCTACAACTTATGTTCATGGTATACACCAATGTCCCCTCTAAATTTCTTTTGAACTGAGTGGACTACTAATGCCGCTGAGCTCTACATTTTTGTTCTTGACAAGCTTTGTTCTCAGGGGGAAAAAAGATTGTTTGAACATAAGAACAGCCATACTGGGTCAGACCAATGGTCCATCTAGCCCTGTATTCTGTCTTTCGACAGTGGCCAATGCCAAGTGCTTCAGTGGGAAAGAACAGAACAGATAATCATCCCCTGTTGCCCATTCCCAGCTTCTGGCAAACAGAGGCTAGGGACACTTCAGTGCATGGTTTTGCATCCCTGAACTTATCTAGTTCTTTTTTGAACCCTGTTAGAGTCTTGGCTTTCACAACATCCTTTGGCAATGAGTTCCACAGGTTGACTGTGCATTGTGTGAAGAAATACTTTATTTTGTTTGTTTTAAACCTGCTGCCTATTAGGGGTCATTTGGTGACCCCTAATTCTTGTGTTATGAGAAGGAGTAATTAACACTTCCTTATTTACTTTCTCCACACCAGTCATGATTTTATAGACCTCTATCATATCCCACCCTTAGCCATCTATTTTCCAAGCTGGACAGTCCCAGTCTTAATAATCTCTCCTCATACAGAAGCTGTTCCATACCCCTAATCATTTTTGTTGCCCTTTTCTGTATCTTTTCCAATTCCAATATATCTTTTTTGATATGGGGCAACCAGATCTGCACACAGTATTCAAGATGTGGTCATACCATGGATTTATATAGAGGCAATATGATATTTTCTATCTTTTTAACTATCCCTTTCATAATGATTCCCAGCATTGTTTGCTTTTTTGACTGCTGCTGCACATTGAGTGGATGTTTTCAGAGAACTATCCACAATGACTCCAAGATCTCTTTCTTGAGTGGTAACAGCTAATTTAAACGCCATCCTTTTATATGTATAGTTGGGATTATGTTTTCCAATGTACATTACTTTGCATTTATCAACACTGAATTTCATCTGTCATTTTGTTGCCCAGTCACCCAGTTTTGTGAGATCCCTTTGTAACTCTTTGTAGTCGGCTTTGGACTTAACTATCTTGAGTAGTTTTGTATCATCTGCAAATTTTGCCATCTCACTGTTTACCCCTTTTCCCAGATCATTTATGAATATGTTGAATAGTTAGGGTTGCCAACTTTCTAATCGCACAAAACCCTACACCCCGCCCCCTTCCCCATCCCTTGCCCAAGGCTCTGCCCCCACTCACTCCATCCTTGCCTCTCCATTGCTCACTCTCCCCCACCCTCACTCACTTTCACCAGGCTGGGGCAGGGGTTGGGGTGTGTGGGGGGGAGTGAGGACTCCATCTAGGAGTGCGGGCTCTGGGGTGGGGCCAGGGACAAGGGGTTTGGGGTGCGGGAGAGGGCTCCTGCACTGGGGCAGGGAGTTGGGGTGCGGGAGGGGAGTGGGGCTCTGGGTGGGGCCAGAAATGAGTGGTTCAGGGTGCAAGAGAGGGCTCTGGGCTGGGGAAGGGGGTTGGAGTGCGGGGTGGGGTAAGGATTCTGGCTGGAGGTGCAGGCTCTGGGGTGGGGCTGGGGATGAGGGGTTTGGGGTGCAGGAGGGGCTCCAGGTTGGGGCAAAGGGTTGGGGTGGGAGGAGGAGGGCTCCAGCTGGGGATGTGGACTCTGGGATGGGGCCAGGGATGAGGGGGTTGGAGTGCAGAGGGGGCTCTGGGCTGGGGCAGGGTGTTAGGATGTGGGGTCCTGGAGGTGCTTATCACAGCTCCCAGGAAGCTGCCACCGGGTCCCTGCAGCCCCTAGATGCATGGATGACCAGGGAGGCGCTGCATGCTGCCCTCGCGCCTGCAGGCACCGCCCCTGCAGCTCCCTTTGGTTGTGGTACCCAGCCAATGGGAGCTGCGGAGCCAGCACTGGGATGGGGGCAGTGCACAGAGCCTCCCTGGCTGCCCATGTGTCTGGGTCTGCAGGGACCTGGCAGCGGCTTCCGGGAGCCTGCTTTAGCCCTGAGCCCCTGCTGCGCTGCCGACCAGATTTTTAACAGCCCAGTCAGTGTCCCTTTTTGACTGGGCATTCCAGTAGAAAACCGGATGCCTGGCAACCCTATGAATAGTACTGGTCCCAGTACAGACCCGTTGGGGACACTACTATTTAACAAGCAACACCTGTCCTCATGTCTCTGATTTCACAACCAGGGCTGCAGTAATTCCTGAACAGCAGCCACATGGTATTAACTCATTAACCAGAAATGAAGCAAAAGGTAACTCTAAATATTGTACCCATCCTGCAGGTCTGAGCTGTTCTCATCTTATTAAGTCATCCCAGGAAGTATCTTATGAAACAAACACAAGAGGTCAGAAATATTGCATTTTTAAAAAGTGTACTGCATTTTTAGTGACATTTCAGTAGTACATGTTTGCACTGTTGTAGCCGTGTTGGTCCCAGGATATGAGAGAGATAAGGTAGGTGAGGTAATATTTTTTACTGGACCAACTTCTGCTGGTAGAGGATACAAGATTTCTAGCTACGCAGAGCTCTTCTTCAGTTCTGGGGAAGGAAGCAGAGTGTCTGAGCTAAATACAAGTTGGGACAGATTGTTAAGCAGACGGGGTAACACGTGGGACATGGTCACTTGAAATGAAATGGGCAGTTGAGGGTTAGATTGTTATGCATAAATGGTTTGAAGTGGGAAATTAAGAGTAGCAGGCAGTGATTTTATATATATCCATACATATGGACAAAACTTCCAACACTGCAGGCATACAGTGGTGGGACCATGTGCTGTGGGAAGGGATTTCAGGGTTTTTCTCCCTCTGCTCTACATCCAGACCTTCTCCCCTCCCCCGAGGGTCCCTAGGAGGGAGTTGCCATTGCAGGCCGGAGCAGGCAGGAGCGCAGGGACCAGGCACCCCTGCCCAGCATCAGCAGCAGCACAGGTTCCCTCTTCCCCCGTCTCTCCCTCTGTGCTGCTGGGCTACTAGGGGTTCATTTCAGTACTACCAGCCCTCAGATGCTACTGCACAGCTGGCTCCCTGCACCCCAGGATAGCAACTGCCTTCCCCATTCTGCTTCTTAACCCTCCCTGCTGGCTATGGCTTCCCATGGCACTAAGAGGAGCTGCTGCGGGTTCCAGCATGAGGGCCAAGCAGGCAAAGTGAGACCAGATGCTGGCTGAGCTCCCTCCAGAGCTCCTGCCTCTCCCACCCCTTTCCTTGCCCCTTCCTGCTGGCTTGAGGCTTCTGGACAGTCCCTGGTGCGGATAGGAACTGTGTGGGCGAGTGGGGAGACTGGCTGCACTCTGAGCCACATGAGATGCACAGTAGTTACCAGATTGCTGTACAGCCATGCATGTACACAGCTTAAGGGATCGTTGGTATACACACAGAGAAGTTAGATAAAAAAAACATTAAAAGCCCACCAAAAGCCCCAACGTTTCCCTGGGAAGTGACCAAGAAACCATAGTCAAGAATCTAAATTGACTTCATGGGGCCCTTTCAGGGAAAAAACTTTCTGTCTGCAGTAGACTCTTTCTTGAAATGGCTCGAAGTGTTCTTTGTCTCATCACAAATGCCTACTGCAATGATCACTGCTCAACGTCAAATGTTCACAACTCATGGGTTACCAGATACTGTTCTGTCGTGTCTAACAGAACTGCTTTTATCTCTGATGAGTTCAAGGACTTCACCAAAAGCAATCTCATTCAAGCTGTCATGATTGCACCACGCTGCCCCAAGCAAATGGTCAGGCTAAATGGATGGTGCAGACAACCAAAGATGCCATAATGAGGCTCATTGAAGGAGACTGGCCGACAAGAATTGCTAGGTTCCTCATCACTCAACATGTCACTCCATGCCCAACTACCAGAGCTAGCCCAGCTGAGCTACTTATGGGACGACGTCTTAAGACATGCTTCAACTGTCTCAACCCCAACCTATCTGAGAAATTGCAATGCAAGCAGGATCAGGCTTCAAATTCCTCCGTCATCATCTACCCTGCTTTCCTTCACATCACAAGAAATTTGCTAGAAGTTACAGAGCTGGGCCATGGTGGGTTACTTCAACAATCATCAAGGTCACTGGTCTCATCTCATACAAGGTCCAACTGACAAGTTTGGCATCGCCACATCAACCAGCTGAGAAGATGCTCATCTCTGAGCAATGTTACTCCAGAGGAGCCTTCAGATATCTAGGTATCCTCTAGAGCAAACCATCGATTCTTCATTACCACCTCCAGTCTCTGACACTCAGGGCCGGCTCCAGGGTTTTTGCCGCCCCAAGTGGCAGGAAAAAAAAAAAAGCCGCGATCGTGATCAGCGGTAGCTCCCCCGCGCCGCTTTCTTCTTCGGCGGAAAGTCCTTCCGTCCGAGAGGGACCAAGGGACCCGCCGCCGAATTGCCACTGAAGAGCCGAATGTGCTGCCCCTTCCCCTTGGCCGCCCCAAGCACCTGCTTGCTGGGCTGGTGCCTGGAGCCGGCCCTGCTGACACTACAAGCTCATCGAAGCTGCTTCTCAAAGGGGACAACACTCCTGTCTCTCCAGGGGTTCATGCTGAATCACAGTCACCAAAGACACCGGCCCTGCCAAGCATCCTAGAGATACCACAGTGCAGGTGAGAACACCCAGGATGGCTGGACGAGTATTTTGCCTAATGTGTTATGTGTGCATAAGGGGTGCTGTAGTTTTATGTAGGGGAATGCACTCACCAGGGGCACTGCTGTTAGTAACCACGAGTTGTTGTCTAGAGAGGAAGGGAATTGCTCAGAGTTCAGTTCAGCTTCCTCCTTGCTTGGGGGCAATTCATCTGTGGTTTTCCTGTTAGTGACAAAAACAAAATAAGAGAATTCATTGTTACAGCTCACTGTGAGTGATTCACATGTGTTCCTCACCACACAGATACAACAGTAGCACTACTTTATTTTTTATAATTCAGAATGATAACACACAAGAGCCTCTAAACAGAGGATGACACAGCTGACTGCTCCCTCAAGCATAGAGGCAAAATTAATCAGCCTGACTGCTGAAAGACTCAGATCACGGAGTCCCTAGTCTGCAAGTTGGACCAGGAAACCCCTTACAAATCTAAGTTTTCAATTCACCACACAGCGGAGCATAGGTTGCTCTGATTTGCACCAGGGCTGGTCAGGCAAAAACCACTGCTGAGACTATGAGAGCTGCACAGGAGGCTTTAAATCACGTATACATTCCATCCCTACTGAGCACAGTTTGGCCAGAATGGAGAATCCAGTCCTCTGTGTTGTCAGTCTATTGCATTTGGATGCAGTAGTAGATTCCTACAGCTAGGCCTAGTTATCTCTTTAAAGCAGATTATTTTTTTATCCAGGCTATTATTGTGCTACCATCATAAGTCTCATTATATGTCCATTGGTCCCGTCTCTTACTCCATGTTGCCCTTTCTGTGTGACAAATGTTGCTTACTTCCCATCCTCGCTTGATTAATCTTTTAACCAGCTGTATTTGTGTGTGCAGACTATGTGTTGCTATGCATTCTGCTTTCCACCTCCACACCTCAGATCTTTCACCACAATAATTTATATTCTTTAAAAAAAATATGCTGTTAGCCCTTTACTAGCCACAGCCACCAAAGTGGGAACCAGAAACAACATCAAGGGCTGGGCTGCAGTTTTGCCATATAACCTGTGCATAGGGTGGCGGTGATGCACTGCATCAGAAGTGACTCAGAGAAGGAATTGTGCCTCAGAAAGGCATGATTCCCTCCCTGTTTCCCCCCTTGCTCCAGGGAAGAATAATATATTATTTGTCCATACCAGCAACACAGGTTGGTGCATGATGGGGCAGTCATGATGGGTGGGACTGTCCTTTACCCTGAGACAGAGAGTGTGTAACCAAGAGGTAACCATGTCTGTCAGAGCATCACTAACGCTTGCGATTTTATCATGAGTCCTATGATATTTGCTGTTTTTCTTAACGTCTCAGCTCTGGGAGTCCTTTCTAGCCCTCTTGGCTGTGGAGAAAAGCTTGAAACATGAACCCCAAGGGCTCAAACCCCCACAGGAACCCAACCTTTACTTTCTTATTTTTAATCTCATGATTTTTAAATCTCATAAGACTCACGATTGTTGAGTGCTTGGGTTTTGGTAATACTGCTACCCACAGGAATATTATTGAATGAGTGGGAGACCCCCCAGCCCACACTGAAACCTAGAGGAACATTTTGGAGCAGAAAAGTGGAAAAAGTGACTCATTGCTGTTGTTACTTAAACAGGGAGGACTGAGTAAATGGCTAGTGTGTGGTTTAAATTGAACAGAACCCATTCCCTCATCCTCTCTCTTGCCTCACTGCAGGCAGACAGAATAGTCCCTTTGTATAAAGACTACATCTCCCAGAAGGCAGCTTGGGTGCCCCTCCCAGCCGGCACGCTCTCTCCTCTTCTCCCACCCCTTCCCCAACCTCCGGCAGAGGCAGCAGGACGGTGGAGCGTGGAGGGCTACAAGTGCTTCTCTATTAGACTTTCATACAGCAGCCTAGGAAATGCAACAATCATCTGTCAAATGGATGCAAACATAAGAGAGAGGTATGTGCGCCGGGAATATGGGCATTCTGCAGGGAAGATGAGCTGCTGCCTGTGCAATGGGGCTGGGTTATCATGTCTGCACTTGGCAGTTAAAACCCTAAAGGACAGTACATCTAAAAAGATGCTTTTTAGCCCTTTATCAGTTGTGTCACCCAAATATACTTGAATCCAAATACTATTTGTGATTATGTAGCTTGCGTTTTATAACTCAGCAGATTCCTGCTTGGACAGTGCAAAGCCCCATGATTGAGCACTGTCCAGTAGAGATTTTTTTTAAAAACCTATGTATATTTAGTCTGTAACAGAAATTTCTTTAACAAACAGGGCATTTGGTTTCAAGTTTTTTTTTCTTTTTATAATTAATTAATTAATTGTAGATGGAGAAGTAACATCCGTCTTTGAGTCATCAGTCTTTGAGGCATAATTTCATTCCAAATGCTCTTAATCAAACTGGAGATCTGCTATAGGAAAGCACTGCTTTCCCCCTGGGATTATCAGATTTCCACCAGAGAATATAGATCGTGGATTACTGAGCTACATGGGATTTGCCTGTATCTTTCTAATTACTCTGTGAATTTGAATTTAGGCTTCCTTTAAAAAAAAAAAAAAGAAAAGAAGTTGTTTGCTTTTTATAAATAAAATGATAACTCTGTGCTCTTACATTTTTATTGGTGGTAACTATGATTATCCTTTTTATTTTAGATGGCTTATTGCCTTAATTGGATATTGGTGTCAAAGGTTGATTAGAGTCCCTAATAGATTTTGGATCTGCAAGAGGATTGCAGTTTTAAATGCTTGATTAAAACAATCGCATTTGCTATTTTCCCCTTGAACAGTTGTGAGAGGAAGAATAATGTATGATGTTTGTTACTTTCCTATTGGTTTCTTAATGCATCATGAGACGTGTTTATTTTTCCCCTTGCAGACTGAAAAGAAATACATGTCAGAGGAAATTCGTTTAATCATTTAGCAACTGAAACAAGCCGTATCCCTAGCAAAATATTGGTTAAAGGATAGAAGATCGCTTTGAGGCAACAGCTCATGTACCATGATAACGCTTGATTGTATTATTGACAGAGTTTCCTGAAGCATGGCTTAGATTAGAAGCCGTGGCTTGCTAGAGAGGAGTTCTGATGGCTTGTATGGAGCTTCTGTACCTCACCAAGAAAGGTAGGCGATCAGATCTGTGCAACAATGTGGACTGGAGTTTGCAAGCCCCTCCCTATGAACAGCAGAGTGATGGGGATGATATGGGGGCTAGAACAGCAGCTGCGGTGGCAGCTCTCTGCTGCGATAGGCACTGCAAGTCTACACAAAGGGCAGCCACAGCAGGTCCCACCCAGGCACCCCTTTCCTCCACTCCTACCCCCTCCTTCTCCTGGCAGCATGCAGCAGCATCAAGCAGCACCCAGCCCTGCTGCCAGCCAGCTCACTTGGATGGAGAAGAGGAAGCAGAAAAGAAGAGAGCCTGTTGCTGTGCCCAGGAACTGGAGACATCGTTTACTTATAGGGATGAAAATGTCAATCTGGAGCATACGAGAAACGCCCCTTCTCCTGTGAAGAGTTGCTGCCAGGTTCCCCCTGCCCAGCATAGCTCCTCTACAGAGATCGCACCCGATTGGGCTCATGATCCTACCTCCCTGATCTCTGAGGAAGATGATACTGGATCAGAAGCTGGTTCAGGGAAATCTATAGACTATGGGTTCATTAGTGCCATCTTGTTCCTGGTTAGTGGGATTTTGCTCGTTATTATTTCCTATGTGGTACCCAGAGATGTGACTGTGGATCCTAACACTGTAGCAGCCAGGGAGATGGAGCGACTGGAGAATGAGAGCGCTAGAATCGGGGCTCACTTGGATAGGTGTGTGATCGCTGGGCTGTGTCTCTTAACTCTGGGGGGTGTGGTGCTGTCCAGTTTATTAATGATGTCTATGTGGAAAGGGGAGCTGTACAGGAGGAATAGATTTGCATCCTCCCAGGAATCTGCAAAGCTGTATGGTTCTTTCAATTTTAGAATGAAATCCAGCACAAATGATAATACACTAGAGTTATCATTAGTAGAAGAAGATGCATTTGCCATAGATAATTAGCATGGTCATGATTTTTAAGGCAGTATTTCTACAGGAAAATATGTTCTATTAAAGAAAACAAATACAGCTAAAGATAGGTAGTAATGCAGTTTAATTGCCTGGCAATAAATGTCTTTCCTTAAACTCTGTAACTGAATGTTTGCATTATAAGGGGAAACCTGCTAGGGATAATATAATCAATATCAATGACACTTTCTTATTTAAACCATTGAATAAAAATAAATTTCTGATAACCAGGTTCCCCAAATCTCCTTTATCCTGTTTTTAAAATATTTCCCCCTATTTAATTTCTTAGTACCCCAATACAAAACACTACCATCCTGCCATGTTTGAAAGCTGTTAATTATTACAGCCTACATGAGGATTATTAACAGTCTGCTTGGTAATATATTAAGGGAGAGACCAAATCTTGCATTTAATCCCAGCAATTAAGGGTGACAGTCTCTTATACTTTCTTTTTAAAACTGACCCCTTTTTTTCCTGACATGAAAGCCCAGAAAATACCAGTAGTTCACCATGTATTCATTGAAAACACAGATGTCTAATTTAGAATTCTCCACCTTCTAATTCACAAACATTCAATTATCTCCAAGTAATTGTATAATCAGCGATGATTATTAAAAATGTGAAGTATGGGTGTGGCGCAGGGGAGTGAATAGCTCAGGGCATGGGTAATAGGAGAAAAAGGGCCTTTCACCTCTATGTCAGCAGTTCAATTTCACTCCAGATTGGCAGGGACTGAAAATAGTTAACTTGTGATGGCTCTTTGTGAAATAAGTCTAGTTCCAAATGGACAGATGTCGGGGTAGAAAAACTGCCATAAATTGACACCAATTGACCTCCTTGTTGGGAGTCTCAAAGAAGCCAAAGATTGAAAGAGGATGAAGACGGAAACCTCTCTTGCAACAGAGGTTTGAAGCAAGTTGCAGGGCTGTGCTTGTGCTGAGGTTCTCTGTGTTCTCTTGAAAAATAGATTTTAATCCACTGAGGCTGCCAACTCTGCACCTTTCACAACCAGAGAAAAAAGAAAAGGGGGCTGCATTCTACATGGGTCAGCGCAATAGCGTTCTGTGCTCCACCAATCAGCAACCTACTTGATTTTTTTAAAATATAGACTTCTATAAATAATTGTCAGAAAATAAAGGTTAGATACCTACCAATCAGACTGCCTGGCACTGACTTCATACAGTGTAGTAGCTGGTCAAAGAAAGGTGATGTTATCAGTGAAGTCTATGTAGCACAATGGCCAGCGATTAAATGCTGAGGGAATATATTTGGATGTCTGACATCTTCAATGGAATGCTAAAATAGATGTGTTTTTGTAACTTTTGTTTTGAGGGAAAAAAATGAAAAATGTTGTTGGTCCGTAGTATGATTTCTTAATATACACTGGTTAGGTATGAGCTGATCCACTGGCAAGACGGAAGAGCGGCTAAGGGATCTATTTGCACTGTCCCTGACATTTTGGCCATGGAGTTTTAATAGACATTCATAGCTTGACTGCCACAGTATTGCCTGCCCCAAGCATTAAAAAATCATGAATCAGCCCTCTTCCCCCCCCCCCCCCCAAAATCATGAGATTGGTTTAAAAAGTGAGGATTTTATTTTAAATATTTGAGGGATTTTATTTGCCTTCTAGGATTTGAGCCTTTAGGGTGCCTTCAAGTCACATTTTCAAGCTTCTCTCCGCAGCCATGAGGGACAGAAACTTACTTTCTTTTTTGAGTGAAAGTGGAGATTCTCATGAAAACACTTGACTCCAGGAGCTAGGGCTGGAAGAAAAACACCAAATAGCTTGAGACTCCTGACAAAATAACCAGAGAGCTGGCAACACTCTGAGTGCTATAGTTCTTGTCTTGGGCCTGATTCTCCATCGCCTTGCACTTTGTGATTTTTGCACTGGTGTAAATGACTGTAATAATACCTAGCTCTTATAGAGCTCTTCCTCCCTAGATCTTAGTGTGCTTTACGGAGGAGGGCAATATCATTATCCCTATTTTACAGATGGGGAAACTGAGGCACAGGGTGTTGACGTGATTTGCTCAAGGTCACCCAGAAAAGCAGGGACAGGGCTGGAAATTGAATGCTGGTCTCCTAAGTCCCATTCCAGCATGCTGTTCACTAAACCACTCAGTCTGTCCTCCACAGGTTCAGAGTAACAGAGAATCAGCCCCTCCTTGTCTGATTCTGGAGTCTAAGATTTTACATTGTCACCTCAGAGTCTGGCCAACAGGCTGTCAATTCTCAGTCTTGCATAACTAGTGAAGATCATGAATGCACCCCTTTGCTCTCACACGGAGAGTAACCCACACTGTCTTTGCAGAGCATGTTCAGAGTAAATATCTGCTTTGAAACACAAGGTGCTCTTATAAGCAGATTGACAACAGTTTGTGACTCAAAGCAGGAAAGGGGGAAAATACACGTGAACTGTGCTCTGCTAATGGGCCTTCTCAGGCTCTGAATAAGTATGTCTGGGGATCAGCTTGTCTTCTATGGTCTTTCTTTTAATTCTGTCCCATGTGACTGGAGGGAGGTTTAATTCAATATGAAAGGTATGCAAATCTGTTCCTTTGCACCTCTATTTTGGTGGGCATTGGGAGGGCATAATGAGGGAAAACACTGAATAACCTATTGTCAGCTGGCCTATTATGCCTTTCCGTCTGGCTGATTACTTCATAAGACAAATGCCGGACTTGTGTTGGGCATTCACTCCTTTGTGGTTCAGATAGTCCTATGTGCTTGCTCTGGGATTCCCCTCATAAAAATGGGGCAGCATTTGTGCAGCTAATAGATTTGGACAGCCTAAGGAATCTATTCGAATTTCCAAGGTGTCCACTGAGGTAGCACCCAGAAGGATTAGAACACATTCCTATCTTCCGCTGTTTGCATATTGCGTATCTGTAAGGAATGTCATGTTGTACCGGTGCTTTAATGTTGGCCCTGTAGAGAGGTGGCATTTCAAGTCTCAAGCTATGCAGACTGCCTTTCTAAGGTGTTTCTACACTGCACACTAAGCCCAGGCTCTGACTCAGGGTTGAGCCCAAGTCCTTCCACCCAAATCTGTCTGGCTTGGGTCAGCAAGTACTCAGGACACCAGTCTTAGGACCCTGGTAGGAGGTGGGTGAGCGCCCGAGTCCCACTGTGACTCGGGTCCAAGTCCTGTTATTTTGCAGTGTGGACACGTGTCAAGCCTGAGTCAGAAGATCTGCGTAGTGCTGTCTGGATGCGCTAGAATGGCTATGAGACCCAGTCTAACAACTTTAAATCCAGGTTTACAATGCAGCTTGGATTCTCAAATATGGGCTTGGAAACACTGAGTCAACAAGCCTATGTCCCACAGACCCAGACTTAGCATGCAGTGTAGACTTATCCCTAGTTCATTGCTTGGCACTTATGGGAGCAGATATAACGCAATTGTAACGAATGCATGAAGGGAGGAGTGTGTGTGTGTGTTTGAGGAGCTTGCATTCCTACAGCCATGTGGATGTGCCATCATTAATCCAGTTCTTATCAGGATTAATTTTCTAAAATCAAAAATAACTCTCCTTACATGGAGGTAGAAGCTGTTTTGGCCCATTGGAATCTGGCAGAATGGTAAATGGAGTCACTGAGAATTATAAGACATAGAAGGAGGATTCTTCCCCTGCCCACCTCTTGCTCCAATCTGCAATAACCCATACTAGTAGCAGATAACTACCCAAACGGTGCTGACTCACAGTGATAGTTGGAGGTGTGGCATTCTGTCCGCCCCTGCCCTGCTGCTTAGGGATGGCCATGCGAGTAGTGTGGGCCCACAGGGCTCACTTACCCCTACGTGTCCAGACCCGAGGACCAGTGAAGCCTCACAGGGATGATGGGTGGAGGATTACTACTCCCCCTTATGCTGCTGAGTGAGCTTCTGAGGACATGATGTGGCCCTCATTGAGAAGCCTGAGCAGGCAGAGCCTAACCAGATTTCTTCTACTGTTATTTGTCCATAGATGTTGATAGGGTGAAGAAGCCTGTTTTGCCCACTGATGCTAGCCAATATAGCATGTCACACTGATGAGTCTGATGAGAGCCCTTAGACTGGAGAGGAGTCCAATTGGAAGTGCTGCACTCTGACTTTTCAATCTTACAGTTGAAAAGTCTAAAAGAAAAGCTGTAAATTTTGAGCTTGGATGGATATTTTTAAATTTATTTTTTAACTATACATATGTGTAAACTTGGAGTGCATATTATAATGGCAGGAGGATCTGAAAAAGATCAGCAATTTTTGAGGCTGTAAAGATCACACATTTTTGTAAGAACCGTGGCAGGCCTTATTGCAGATTATTAGCACTAGAAAAGAAAACACTCCCTTTACTGTCAGCATATTATTAAGTGAGACGTTTTCTGACACTTTGTAAAAGCATTTCACAGATCATGAGTGAATTATTTTAAAATGAACCCACAGGTTTTCCATGAATGTTTTAGGCAAAGAGAAGCCAACAAAATGGTCTCGGTATGCACCGCGCAATTGGGAGAAATCTGGAAATATAAATAATATAACCCATGTGGTTTTTTTTTGCTTTGGTGTTACTGTATAAAGGGGAGGGGAGGCTTCCAGAGAAGGAAATGCAGGGGGAGGTAGGAAACAAAACTATCCAGACTTTCCCCTGACCCCATATTGAGATACTTTGAGAGTAGATAGGCTGGAGGGGGTTGGTGATGATATAAATGAAGCCTGTCACTTCTAGATCTCTAGTTCTAGTACAGTACAGTATGGTAGTGACCCAACGGTTCCCAGTAGACAAATGCTCACATCACAAAAATAGCCACCACAATTGGCACCTTTGCAGGCAGACTCAGCAGAGGGTCCAAGGATTGGCTGGGAGAGGAGATTGAATTACCACCTCATTACAGACAGAAGGGATTTCTCCTGGTCTGATTTGAAGCACATTGATGAAGCAGCATGGGGGAAGCTTGCTCTCTTGTTGCCCATGCTGTACCTAATGTAGGGATTGACAGAAAACTTCATTCTTCAGGAATGTAAATCTGGCACTTTTCCTGAGGGCCAAATTGGTTAGGGTACGTCGACCCTGCAGTTAGAGGTGTGACTGCAGCGCACGTAGACATACTTGAGCTAGCTTTAATTTAGCTATCTCTGATACCAACAGAAGTGAAGCCATGTCAGCACAGACTTCATTGTGGGCTCGCCGCCTGAATATGTATCCAGGGTCCCGGGTGAGCTTGTATAGCATGTCCAGCAATCACCACCCAGATGTAGTATGGACATGCCCTAAGAGGGTAATAATTTACTCCTGGCCTATACCAGCAAGAAATTATGATGCCTGCTCTCCTGCTTCACCACGTGACACCTCAGCTGCGCTGGCCAGCTGCGGAGTGGAGCCAAGACTCTGCCTAGTCCAAGTTACTCCCCACCTACCTGCTTACTCCTGCATGCCCAGATCCAAGTAGCCTGTTTAAGGCATTAAGGAATTCTTTCTTTCCCTTAGTTCCCTGCGTGGGTGTGTGTGGTCCAGACCACGATCTAACCCTGAAAGTCTAAAAGGCGATTAACACAGAACTCATTAAAACATTAAATGGCCATTAAAACAGTCTCTTGCTGGTTTTTTAGCCCATCAGTTACAGACTTGTAACTAATACTAAACATTTGGAAACTGAATAACCCCTCTTCCCTCCACCCCTTAGACTATCACCAAAGAAAGGACTAACACAAAATGATCCTTAGTTCCATTATAAGTTTTGGTAACCCTATCTGTTTTTCCACAGACAACCAGCTTTACTGTCTCACTGCCATCCTCTACAGACAGAAGAATTAATTTTAAAATCTCTCCTAGGAATCTCTGTTGGGTTGTTGCTGTTTTTAATATGTTTACTGTTTTTAATCTTGATAATCCTTTTAAAAAACTGTCTGTAATAACCAGTGTTTACCAAACAGGAAAGTAACTGATTTAATTTTGTAAATCTGCATTTTGAACTGCTAAAGACAATGTTACAGTTATTGTGAGCTTTTCAGTAGTGCATCTGATGCCTTATTATAACAGTAATAGTGTTCTGTACAGCTGTAAAATAAAAAAAAATTGTATCATTAATCTTTTGTCTTTGCTGTGGTTTCTTCCCTTTGCTGAAACTGCATATAATAGTATTGTTTTCTCTCCATGCTGCCAAACACATCTGGTTAAAAGGATTATTTTCAGTAACATTCTTCCTTCACACCTCTATTTAATGCACGATCCCCATACTACTCAAGTCAATGGGAGTTATGTCCGTGATTTCACTGGAAGCGAAAGACATTTAAGCCCAGCACAAACAGAAGCAAACTGACATGTAACAGGGGTCATGCCTTGTAACATTGCTTCCAATAATTTGTATGGCTTGCCCAGGCATGATTGTAGGGCCCTAACCTGCAGCTTTTACTCTACCAAAAAAAACAAATAGGAGTGCCACTTCTTGATTTAGATTCAAATTGGAGCAGGGACTGTCTTTGTTTTGTTTCCCCTTTTTCACCCAAGTGGTTAGTCAAAGTTTGGAACCCTGAGGATATTCCAGTTGGGAGTAGAAATTGGTGATAAATAATTCTTTGGTGTAGTTTAATTTACTTACAAAGAATGCAAAGTCCTGTTTCTCTGAATGAAGAAGGAATCAAATAGCAGCAAACAGCTTCTTTTGCTCACAGCCCCAAGAACACTCTTATCAGCCTGCACCCTTGACCCAAAAACCTTTCCCCAGGTTTCTTCTAGACACTGTGCTTTCAGCTGCTCCTTCCAGCTATCATTCTCCCAGTTTCTGTATGTTCTGCAGCCCCATCCCTCCCCCCGCCCCCACCTACCCAAAACAATACTCAGCAAAAGCTCCAGTATTGGGTGGGTTCGGGTTTTGTTTATCGGGTAGGTATTTATCCTTACAGTTACATTAGTTGAAGGCTGAGTTCACACCTATCAATCTCATAAAATGATGGGGCCGTGGTCCTTGACTGTGGTTCCTGGCTACTACTGCAATAGACACCATAACATTAATCCCTGGTGTAACTCTGACCTCAGGAGAATGGCACTAGGGTTACATTTACCCCATTTTGTACATCCCATGGCAATTAAGCGTTAAGGAAGTCCTTGTATTTATAGATATGACAATCCATCAGCTTAAAGACCTAGAAAGCTTTTTAGCGAGAAACAAATACTAAGTTCACTTCTACTGCTCTTAAAGGGCTGTTCATCTAACTCTGGTCTCCTTTTTATATTTGAAGGACTTCCCATAATGCATGCTATTAAATGGAACTCTTTATTTTCTGGGCATAAGTGCTCCAAGGTCGGAAACACTGCAGACTGCAGTGATGTGAGCCATCTCTTATTCCTGTCTGAAACAGTGGATGTTATTAATTTGCATCCTTTTAATAAAAAAAGGCAAGACAGAAGTCTTGTCTTTGAAAAGAATCTGGTTAATATATTTTTTTTTTTTACAAATATATAAATGTGATACTTTTTTTCTGGACACAGTCAAATAATGCACATTTTTATTAGATTTTCAATGTGACGATTGGAAAAATACAATTAAAATTTTTAATACCGTGAATCTGCAAAGGTGCATATAATTTTCTGCTCACTTCTGGGAAGATGCTTCCACCTTTAAAGATGCTACTCAGCATGAGTATTCTGAGCAGTTCCACTGAACTGAACTGAAATTGGCTGGGCTACACATTTGATAAATTGCTCACCAAACTGAGTAAGGGAATTGCAATCTGACCCAAAGTATTTTCCAGAGTCTATGGTCCAGTTTCTGCCACCATTACAATGAGTAGTACTTTACTCTGTGAGTACTCCCATTGGAATGTAGGGGACTACTCAGGAAGCGGCATAAATATCAGGGTAGCATAAATAGTTACTCCTAGGTCTTATAGAGCCCTTTTCACTAGTAGATCTCAAAATGCTTTACAAAGGAAGCAAATATCATTATTCCTATTATATAGATGGGGAAAATGAGGCACAGAAAGGTGAAGTGATTTGCCCATGGTCACCAAGTAGGCCAGCGACTGAGTCAGGAATAGAATCCAGGCCTCCCAGTACTACTCCGGTAGTCTATGAAAAAGGGTATCATAAGATGCCCCTAAAACACCTGAATTGAAGAAGAACTGCAAGTATTTGCAATTTTTATTTAAGTCTTCAGTTTTCAGAGCACGTGCAGCAGCAAACACTTCCTAGCAAAATCAGCCCAAATCATTAGAGCCCTGCGCGGATACAAAATTTGTATCCGCATCCGATCCCCGATCTGCAAACATGGTCTGCAGAATTGCAGGACTCTACAAATCATGTCTAGCTAAAGCTTGCAGTGAACTTGTGATTAAGTTTTTCGTTTGTATTATGATAAACTCTTTTAATATTTCAAAAAATCAATCGGCTTCCATTCCAATAGTAAAACCTGCATTTTTACCTGAGCACATAAAACTTCTCTGGACTAATAAGTCTCTGCTTTGATGGACTGGTACACAAGGAAACTCAGCTATTGTTGAATAAAACATTTCCAGAAGCAAAATTGATTAAGTCCCTTTTGAAGAGAGAAAAATCAATTCTTCCCATTAAAGGTATCTAAAATATGTTGTTCAGCTAGAAATGTAAATAAAGTCTCTTATGAGTCCCGTACTGCAGTCTATCCATTAACAAAACAAGACTGAGGTGGTTTCTTTATAGTGAAAAAATATGAGTTCAGTTCAAATCAAACATAAAGCAACATCTGCCAAACTAATCAAAGCAACTGCATTGGAATATTAATAATGCCACGTAGCTTTTCTGGTGTTTGGGTATTGCCTTCTTCAAGGATTAGCTGTGCACTCAGGAAGAATTGGTAAGGTTGGTGTTGTGTCCTGACTGATTAGGAGCTTCTGGAATGAATCGCGCAGATGCTGTATGTAGTTTTAAAGTAAGATTCCACAGATCACTGGTTTAAGTCTGTGGGAACACAGCATGCAGCATAAATGTCTAAATGACAACGGGAACATCCCCATGCTACAGCAAGAACTTCTCTTTCTGTTAGAGAGTACTATTATTCAAAGAGTGAAAGAGCCATGCTGGCATAAGCAATGGTGTAAATTTGACTACATTGGTCAACCTAGAGGACAGCTCCTAATCCAACAGATCTGGCATCTACTAAAAGTTCAGTTCTTTTTGTGGAATAAAAATATGACACGACTATATCACACGTAAAGGATTTTGTTAATTTCTCAAATGCATTTTGATGTTCATCTGATCAAACCCATATTTGATCTTTCCTGGTTAAATCTCTCAGAAGCTGCGCGATAGTTGCTAAGCTTGGAATGAATCTGCCACAGTAATTTGCAAGCCCTAGCAGGCTATGAACTTCAGTGGGGTTTCTGGTACTGTGGCATGAGGAATGTCCTTCACTTTCTTGGGATCCACTGAGATGCCATCTTTGGAGATTGTATATCCAAAAATTCAAATGTGGGTTTATTGTACTCACATTTATCTGGGTTTAACATGAAATTCTGCTCCTGCAGTCATTCAAAAACAGCTGCTAGTTTAGTGTTGTGTTCTTCAGATGCAGTGCCAAATACTAATGTCATCACTCACGTTAAGAACTCCAGAGATTCCAGCTAGTACCTCACATATGGTGTTTTGAAATATTTCTGCAGCTGAAGAAATGCCAAAACGGAGTCATTTATAGCGGTGTAGACCCACGTGTGTCATGAAGGTTGTTATGTACCTTTGACTCAGGGTGGAGCTCAAGTTGCTCCCTTCAGATCTGCAATAGTGTCACCTACAGTGTGGGTGATGTGTCACTCATGCTTGATAGCTCAATTGAGTAAACACATGTCCACACAAATTCAGATTTTGCCTGGTCGCTTCGGTTTCTGGGCCACTACTATAGGGGAGACCCCTGCTGTGGGGCCTTCCACTTGCTCACGGATGTCAAGATCTTCCAGGTGTGCTAATTCTTCTTCCATTAGCTTTCTAACATGGAAAATAATACATCTGTATGGTAGAGATGCGAGCTGAACCATGTCATCAAAGTGTAATTTTCATTTGCTTTCCCTTCAAATTTCCTATTCGTTTGAGCATATCCTTATAAGACTGGAGGAGTTAATTTAGCCTGTTAGGCTGCACCATTTGGATCATCTGAATCGGTCCTCGTGCACTTGCTGTGGCATAACTAATCAGTGTATCTGTGACATTAGTCACCAGGTACACTGAACTGGTAACAGACCTATCTTAAATCAAAATAAGCGGAGAATACACCACAAATTATCAGTGCATCTGGATTTCCATAGGCACATACTTTTACTGCTGTCAGTTGTAAAAATGGTTTCTGTGATATGGCTTTAGACACACTTTGTCCATCATATTCATGGATGCACCAGGATCAGTTAAAACTTCAGTTTTGTATCCTTATCTGATGATGTGGCATCATGGCTGAACAATCATAGAACTGGAAGGGACCTCGAGAGATCATCTAGTCCAGTCCCCTGCACTCATGGCAGAACTAATTAGCTAGGCCATTCCTGACAGGTGTTTGTCTAACCTGCTCTTAAAAGTTTCCAATGATGGAGAGTTCACAACCTCCCTAGGCAATTTATTCCAGTGCTTAACCACCCTGACAGTTAGGAAGTTTTTCCTAATGTCCAACCTAAACCTCCCTTGCTGCAATTTAAGCCCATTGTTTCTTGTCCTAACCTCAGAGGTTAAGAAAAACAATTTTTCTTCCTTCTCCTTGTAACAACCTTTTACATACTTGAAAACTGTTATCATGTCCCCTCTCAGTCTTCTCTTTTCCAGACTAAACAAACCCATTTTTTTCAATCTTCCCTCATAAGTCGTGTTTTCTAGACCTTTAATCATTTTTGTTGCTCTTCTGTGGACACTCTCCAATTTGTCCACATTCTTCCTGAAATGTGGCACCCAGAACTGGACACAATACTCCAGTTGAGGCCTAATCAGAGCCAGGGCCGGCTCTAGGCACCAGCAAAACAAGCTGGTGCTTGGGGTGGCACATTTTTAGGGGCGGCATGGCCGGCGCCAGAATGCCGCCCCTAAAAATGTGCCCCGGCCGCCCTAGCTCACCTCCGCTGCTGCTGCCGCTCGCGCGCCACAGCGCGCGAAACAGCTAATTCACGCACCGCTACTCGCCCTCCTTCCCAGGCTCTCAAACCTGGGAGGGAGGGGGAGATCCCGAGCGGCCGCGGCACGGGCGCCGCTTCTCCCCCTCCCTCCCTCCTAGGCTTGAGAGCCTGGGGGGAGGAGGCAGGGCTGGGGATTTGGGGAAGGGGCGGAGTTGAGGCGGGGCCGGGGGTGGAGTAATTAAAAAATGGAGGGGGGGGGCAAAATTGTTTTTGCTTTGGGCGGCAAAAATCCTAGAGCCGGCCCTGATCAGAGCAGAGTAGAACGGAAGAATTACTTCTCGTGTCTTGCTTACAACACTCCTGCTAATACATCCCAGAATGATGTTTGCTTTTTTTGCAACAGCATTACACTGTTGACTCATATTTAGCTTGTGGTCCACTATGACCTCCAGATCCCTTTCCACAGTACTCCTTCCTAGGCAGTCATTTTCCATTTGGTATGTGTGCAACTGATTGTTCCTTCCTAAATGGAGTACTTTGTATTTGTCCTTATTGAATTTCATCCTATTTACTTCAGACCATTTCTCCAATTTGCCCTGATCATCTTGAATTTCAATCCTATTCTCCAAAGCACTTGCAACCCCTCCCAGCTTCATATCATCTGCAAACTTTTAGTGCTCTCTCTATGCCATTATCTAAATCATCGATGAAGATATTGAACAAACTGGACCCATAACTGATCCCTGTGGGACCCCACTTGATATACCTTTCCAGCATGACTGTGAACCACTGATAACCATTCTCTGGGAATGGTTTTCTAACCAGTTTTGCACCCACCTTATAGTAGCTCCATCTAGGTTGCATTTCCCTAGTTTATGTATGAGAAGATCATGCAAGACAGTATCAAAAGCTTTACTAAAGTCAAGATATACCACATCTACTGCTTCCCCACCCTATCCACAAGGCTTGTTAGCCTGTCAAAGAAAACTATCAGGTTGGTTTGACACGATTTGTTTTTGACAAATCCATACTGACTGTTACTTATCACCTTATTATCTTCTAGATGTTTGCAAATTGATTGCTTAATTATTTGCTCCATTATCTTTCTGGGTACAGAAGTTAAGCTGACTGGTCTCTAATTCCCTGGGTTGTCCTTATTTCCCTTTTTATAGATTGGCACTATATTTGCCCTTTTCCAGTCTCCTGGAATCTCTCCCATCTTCCATGACTTCTCAAAGATATTCACTAATGGCTCAGATATCTCCCCAGTCAGTTCCTTGAGTATTCTAGGATGCATTTCATCAGGCCCTGGTGACTTGAAGACATCTAATTTGTCCAAGTAATTTTTAACTTGTTCTTTCCCTATTCTAGCCTCTTCTGATCCTACCTCATTTTCACTGGCATTCACTACGTTAGATGTCCAATCACCACCAAACTTCTTGGTGAAAACCAAAACAAGGAAGTCATTAAGCACTGTGCCATTTCCACATTTTCTGTTATTATTTTTCTCCCCTCATTGAGTAATAGGCCTACCCTGTCCTTGGTCTTCCTCTTGCTTCTAATGTATTTGTAGAATGTTTTCTTGTTACCCTTTATGTCTCTAACTAGTTTGATCTCATTTTGTTCCTTGGCCTTTCTAATTTTGTCCCTACATACTTGTGTTATTTGTTTATATTCATCCTTTGTAATTTAACTAGTTTCCACTAGGACTCTTTTTTGATTTTTAGATCATTGCAGATCTCCTGGTTAAGCCAGGGTGATCTCTTGCCATACTTCCTATCTTTCCTACGCAAATGGATAGTTTCTTCTTGTGACCTAAATAATGTCTCTTTGAAAAACTGCTAACTGTCTTCTATTGTTTTTCCCCTTAGATTTGCTTCCGATGGGAGCTTACGTACCGGCTCCCTGAGTTTGCTAAAGTCTGCCTTATTGAAATCCATTGTCTTTATTTTGCTGTTCTCCCTCCTACCATTCCTTAGAATCATGAACTCTATCATTTCATGATCACTTTCACCCAATGTGCTTGGAAGACTTTGTTTTTTTTGGGAATACTGTGAAGACATAAAAGCCAACATCTTCTGAGGTGTCAGCTTCAAGCATGTTCACTCAATCTTGATGTCTTTGTTGGATATTTAGCTTGACCTTTGCGGGAATACTATATCTACAGACTTTTGCTTAGCAGTTTTGTTTTCCACTGCTATGACAGGAACCTCTTTTGCTGGGCAATCACCTTGGTGTGGGTATACAGCTTCCACATTTGTAGCATTTTACATTTGTCATCTTTGTGGCTGGAACCTGAATTTTCCATGGTTGGTTACTGTCTTGAGAATGCCACACACAATTCCTGATTGAGTTCTTAGTGTGGAGTGCATGTGCTGACTCTGTACTTGTCAGGTTTCTTTGCTCTATATGTTGAGCATGTATTTAGGATATCTCATTCGCTTGAGCAGTGTCCAGTATTCTGACAAGTGTCATTTAGGGTCTTGGATAGGCATTTAGGGTCCTTGCTATAACTAGTGTTGGCAATGTTTTAAAATTATGGTGCACCTCGCTTCCTGCAAAGTGTAGGAGCAGAGCATGTTTAGTGGTAGAGTCATCATCCTTCACTGCAAAAAATAGATTTTTTTTAACCTTTCAAGCCAGTATTCCCATCTAGCTTTGAGAGTGGAATGAGCTTCATAGTCAGGAAATTCAGGGACATTTGGGACTTTTTTTTTTAAGTTAAGACTGTGGTCTAGCAAAGCATACTGTGTGGCTGTGGGAGATGAGGTAGACTCTAGATAGATTTGTTGTCACAGCACCTTGGTGGGCAGTGTTCTGTGTATGCTGTTGTGTGTTGTTGGGTTTTTTTGCTTTTTTGTTTGTTTTTAACTTAAGACAGACATGTTCGGGCTATCTGATACAAACCAGAGGATATGCCACACTCAGAATGGCTGCCACAATGTTTTCTTGTCCGATACAGCAGAATATACCATACTCAGAATGGCTGCCACCGCACTTCTTCACTACAAACTGCTGATTACAGCATGGCAGGGAGACTATTGTTTCTATGGGCAATGTTGTACAATCTAAAAATCCAACAGCTAGAAAGAGCTAATGCCTTTTTTTCCTTTTGGTGTTGTCTCTTTATTTGTTTTGTTTTCTGGTTCTTGTTGATCCTTGTCACCAGTGTCGTGTTCTAACTGATTAGGAGCTTCTGGAATGAATCACACAGATGCTGTATATAGTTTTTAAAAAGATTCCACAGACCGCTGGTTTAACCCTGTAGTTCACCGAACGCAGCATGCAACTCTTCTGTTTGTAGCTCACCGCACGCCTCAGCCAAAACCAAAACTTGGGATGGACCAACGTGACCCAGTTGTTATGCTCGGTACCCTAAAATACCTGTACGGATCACTGAGTGGATTCTCCACAAACACTACAGTTGGTAAGGAAGTACCCAAGCTGTCAAAAAAAAAAAAAAAAAAAAGGGGAGGGGGAATAGCAGAGTGGTAGAAAGAATATGAAGAGATTCAATTTCTGTTTATTGTCTTTTGATCTCTTGTACTATAGAGCAATCTCAGAACACCTTCATCAGGAATTAGTAAAGGGAAGACTAAGACTTTGGGCCTCTCCTTCAGTAAGGTGCATCCAGTACCATCCCAGGGGCAACCCAGAGAAACAACTGTGAGACACCAATTTTTTCCCTTGTTCTCCCCTCCCCCCACCACCTGCTTGCTCCAGGGGACAAATATTCTACATCAAGACAGCCCTTTAGATTTTTAATCCTGCACGAGTTCAGCAGCACTGGCCAGCCTGGTGAGGGGGAAAGGATCAAGACACCGCCCAGTCCCTGCTCCATCTTTTGACTCCTGCCCCAGCTACACCCTACAGAGCTCTCTCTCTCTCTCTCTCTCTCTCTCTCTCACACACACACACACACGCACACGCGCGCGCGCGCACACACACACACACACACAGTAGCAATCCAGGAATATTTGAAGTGGTGTTTACCCCCTTACTCCTCTGTGTATTGTTGTAAAGGTGAGTCAGTCTCCACTTTCAGCTCATTCAAGGACTGCCTCTTTCTTCCCTTTACACCAAAGATGGCTGGCAATGGATTTACACAGTGGAAGTGCCCCTGCGCAGGGGGACTGAGACATCTCTGTCATCTGCGTGAATGAAGATCTGGCCCTGAGTTTTTAGCAGCGTGTTAGTTAATGTAACTTCACAGCACAGACAGGGCCACAGTGTTGCTTTTTGTATCATTATGTTAATTTCTGGTTGACCTCCATGCCCAAGCCATGACAAATGGTGCAACAAGATATAGTCCACACTGAATTGCAGATGCAGTCTCTCTAATCCATGCAATGTACAATATTCCCAAAAATAAATAAAGCCAAATCGCTGCATGTCATCATACGGCACTGTGGTGGTTGACCTTTTTAAATACAACACCAGTGTATGTTGAGAAAATGTCACTTTAGCTTGCCTAGTGTATCAAAAGAGAAAACAGTGCTTTGGAGATTTGAAACATCTTTTCACTTAAACTTCAAGTTCCCGGCAGCACAGGATATTGAAGATAGTCTCAGCAACAAAGGGGGTTAGAGACAAAATCAATATTTGACTATGCTGAAATGCTTCTCATTCTGTCTGCTGTTTAAGTGGCTTGTACAAACCTTCCAAACCATATTGCCAACAGACTGAGGAATTATATTTGTAAAACGTTGGAGGATAATTAATAGAGAGTTTAACCCCAAGAGCTGTGCAACCTGCCAAATCAACTTCATTCATCATATGGCCCTGTCTTATGGACTCATTCTGCAGCCCTTACATTGAGTTGCGCTCTCTCATGTGAGTAGTGCCATTGGATACAATGGGAGTAAGGGTTGCAGAATTAGGTCCTTGCTGAGCCATTGCGAGAGTGGAGAGAGAGCAGTGATTGCGTCCAGCCCTTGAGCAAAGATGGAAGGATAAAAGGAACCATTTCCTTTACACCCTTGCACAGAGACCAGGCCGTTCCAGTCCTGGGGCTCAGGGAAGCACAAGGACAGTACAGGATTAGTGCCATGAGCTACCCAAAAGGGCCAGGGATGGGTGGCGAGGAGTGATTGCTGGATATCTGCATTTGGGAATGTATACTGTACATTCTTGAGGAGTACAGCAACAGAGGCACTGATTCTCAGCACACTGGGGAGCTCTCTGAGGCACACTGCATCCCAGAGCTGAGCTCCTGTTGTACATGCTGTTGTACACCGAGGTGACATGTGAGGAGAGCGCTCGGGGGTCTCCTGCCCCCCGTCCCCAATTTCTGTGATGCCCCCACCCCTGCCTCTTCCCCTCCCTGCGTTCCACCGGAAGTTTTTTTTCTTATTTATTATGCTCCATGCAGGTTCCAGGGTGGCTGAGGAGGCTGTATCTGTTATTCAGCTTCCTGGGTCCCTTGGACTCCCCATAGTGATTACTAATGAACCCGGGAAGCTGAGTAGCAAATACAGCCTCCTCAGCTGCCCCGGAACCTGCATAGAGCATATAAAAGCTGAAGCTCAGTGCTCTCCCCAGCTGCTGCTGCTCAAGTCTCCAGCACTTCATCTCCAACCCCCTCTCCGGTGGTCCCCGCTGCCAGCTTGCCATTGCTGGGTTCTCCTCTCCTCCCCACTCAATCCCCTCCCTGCTGGGCACCCCCTGCTCGCTGCATGGTTTTCCTCCTCGCCCTGTCACATCAGTCCCCCTCTCCCCACTCAGCCCCCACCCCCGGCTCACTGCAGGTGGGTTTTGCACGCGGTGAGCGGGGGCGGGCAAGCATTGAGGTGGGGGGAGGAGAGGAGGGAGGCATGTGGCCAGCGGGGAAAGGGAGGGATGTGGCGAGCAGCAGTGCGGGGAGCTGAGTGGGGAGGAGAGGAGGGAGACAGCAAGCAGGCCGAGTAGGGGAGGGGGCAGGGCCTGGGGCGGAAAGGGGGTGGAGTGTGGGCGGGGCCGTGGTCAGAAGACGTGGGACTGGGAGCTAGCATTCCCAAATAGAAGCTTCACCCACCTCCCATGCCCCTTTCCCTGGCAGCCAGTTGTGCACCATCTTCAACATAGGAAAGTGGCCTGAAACTTTAATTAACTATACTTGTTATCTGGGTATCTGAACGTAACAATCAATAGGCTTTGGATGTTGCCATATCATCTGTGAGAAGAGGAGATGTACTACAGAATGCAAGTTACAGGTAAAACTATTCTGTCTCAAATGGAAAAATATATGTATCACTAGTGTAATCCTTGCATTGATTTCTGGAATGAGAAATTCCTGCAGACATGTCCTAAAGTCCTAAATATTTACAGCATTGATTTATAGAGGTGTAAAGCGTAATGTATCCAAACGGCTCTCTTTTGGCTTCACATCTGAGGTGACTCAAGATCATAAATTATTTCTACTTGTACTGCTGCTACTTTACATTTTTATCTCAAAGAAAGCCAGAGTGCTTCATAAACAATCTATATATAGGACCACTTAAATGAAACCATCTCTGGGACCGTGGGCAGCATCCAACAAATTCAGGTGCAAGTGGGAGAATTATGAGCTCAGACACCAGATTAAACCCATATCCTTAACAGAGTCAAAGGTTCTTTAATTTCCACATGGAACTCATTTTACAAACTATCTTCTGAGCGCACAGGCACCAGCTTCCTTCTTTCCCCAGATGTGCTCCCCCCTGCTCAGCCTCAGGCCATGCCCCCACTCCACCCTTTCCCCCAAGGCTCCATCCTCACCCCACCTCTTCCCATCCCCGCTCTGCCCCCGCTCTGCCTCTTCCTGCCCAGTTCCACTCCTTCCCCCAAGCGTGCCCCATCCCCTCCCCCGAAGTGCCTCCTGCACACCACAGAACAGCTGATCGCGGCAGGCAGGAGGTGCTGGGAGGGAGAGGGAGTAGTTGATCAGCAGGGCCACCAGCAGGCAGGAGGCACTGGGGGAGGGGGAACTGGCTGCCGATGGGTGCTAAGCACCCACTAATTATTTTCCATGGGTGTTCCAGCCCTGGGAACACCCACAGAGTAGGCACCTATGTCTGATACTATACTTGAGGCATGATTGTAACTTAGACTACATGTTCCCATAAGGGAGTAAGAACTCCCCTTTTACTTCCACCCCTTGTTCAGGGCTCTGGCTTGAGTCACAATAAACAGCTCATCATAAACAGCATAGTTCTCAGCTAAAATTCCTTACAAGGACATAGTGTTAAATTCAGGCAGTGGAGGACCAAGGTGGAAAGTGAGTATTGGAGTCCAGGGCCTTTATGGAAAATGCTCTACTAGCAGCTATATTCCGGTTAAAAATACTACTGAATTATACCAGGTTATGGTCAAGACAACCATAGTAACCCAACTGTAAACTACACTCCTTTTGGTACCTATACTGTAGATATATATAGTAATTCATATGTATGTATGTAACCCACTGGTCAGTATGTACTATTAGTCTCAGTCTGTGCCCAATCCACAGAGGATGTGAGTCTGTTATAGCCCTCAGCTAGAGAGCCTGGCTCTTTAGCTCAAGCTGTAGAGGGTCATGCTTTTTGGAGGTACCAACATAATCTCTGGTGTTGGCCAAGATGGTAGCCACCACATGTATATAAAAGAGAGATTTGGGCCAGTTCCTATTTTAATCAAGCCATTTTGCCCATTCACAATTTTATATACATCTTTCCATTTGAAACTTGGTGAAAAGAAAAAATATTTTGAAATAGAAAAAAAAACCCTCATTTTTTGTTTTGTCTAAAGACTATGAATGAGCCTAACGAAAACAAACTAGTGTATTGAGGAGCTAGTCAGCACACTATCAGGTAAGTAAAGGAATTACATAATATAAATAGCTACCACAAATAGTTTACCGGGCTGTTAGATTGAAATTTTTTGTGCTGAACTGAATTTAGTTAGTTTGCCTTTGACTGAGGTGGCTGTTGCAGTACTGGAGATGGAGTTAGAATATATGTCAAAAATAGGCAAAAAATTAATTTAGCAGTACCAAAGCAATTGTTTATGGGAGTTTTGCAGCTGTTTATTTCTTTTCTACCATAATAAGAAAACAAGTTACTAAAATAATGAATTAGTCATTCCTTATGCCAGTAAACCAAATTATAGTCAATAGCAAAGGGGATTTCTCATCTTGAAAACAGTGGGATCTAGTCAAAAGATATGTTCTCTCAACATGTTCTGCCCTCACCAGCTCCCACCCCCTTTTTATTGTGCCTGATGGGACAATAATTCACTCGACACCAATGCTTTCCTGAGCTAGAAACTATGGCCCCAATCCTGTGTTCACTGAAGTCATTGGCAAAGATTTCATTGACACTAGAGGCAAGAGATTGGCCTTCAGATTTCATACACATCATTTGTGTCACATTAGAATAAAAGATCAATTAGTAGTTAACTTGAGGATACTCTCTGGGAATAAGGTAATCACTTTATGCCAGTCTCTCCCCCGGGCTCAAAGCATCCCCAAGAGCCTCAGCTTTCTGTAACCCACAGTCACCTCGCTGACAGGGCACAGACTAGGAAGCATGCTACTTCATCATATGCTGTAAGGTTCGCTGGCAAGGGAGGCTTTGAAGGGACTGAGCCTTTGGAGCGCTCTCTCAATTGCTGCAGATCCACAGCAATCTCTGTCCTCCCATCTCCACTGAATAATTTATACTATCTAAACCACCGAAAGGAGACAATTACAAGAAAATATTTTCGTAGTGATTTACCATAGAAGATTCTGTTTTCTGTAGAGGTGCTGTATAGAAAGGACATTTCTTCAGAGAGGTAAGAATGTATCTACATCTTTCTTCTAAGCCTGGGCAGAACTTACCAGAAAATGCCTACACCTTCTGAAACAACAGTTTAGCTCTCTAGCAAACTGACACCTGATTTTTTAAATTAGTTGGGCTAAGTCAAATGGATATAAGATCAAGTGGCACAGACCTGTGATTTTAGTACCAAGGGTCTGTTCACTGTCCCTTCAACACCGCACCGTGGGGGGAAAGTGGTAGCTTATATCGGGAATTTGAATTGCTGTGGACTTCAGATGCTTGGAATAAGAAATCCACAGCACAGAATGAGTGTGTAATGTGGTGGCTAAGTGTTCTATGTCCCCGCTCCAGGGGCTCATCCACACAGGGAATAAGAGTGTACTGCTGCCAACAGCTAACATAGTTAATCCTTTAGTTCAAGTTTTGGAGACCTGTGTATTTGAGGGTGAAGGTCTCAGCTCCTATCCCCATTGTTGACTAGTGATATCCTGAAATATAACTCCTTGTGGGGTGCAGGGTGTTTATTGTTCAGCATCCTGCATGTCTGTAAAGGGAGAGAGAAGATTTAGCCCAGGCCTCTGGAGCAAGACACCACTCATGGCAAAGTGTTGTGGGATGTTTAGCAGTCATGATGAGCAGAAAGGATTTCAGCTTTTATGGTCTCTTCTGAAAGATCTGCACACAGTAAACTGCATAGTACTCAGTTTAATGACCTCAGAAAGGTGAAGATTGCTAAACCTTGTTACCAGTGCCTTCCCTTTCTTCATTATCCACAGATTTTAGCTTTTCTTCTCCATACCCCAGGCCCTTACCCCACTTGATTAGTTTTTCCTTATTTACTTTCTCCTCCCATCTGTCATCCTAACCTTCGTTTCTCCTTCAGCCTCTCTTCTCTTGCTAATTCTATATTATTACATTACTTACTCATCCTTCACCATCTCTTTGCTAGCATGCGTTGCATGCAGATCCTGCACTTATTGTATTACATCATACACGTCTGCTATCTTGATTAAATAAGTTTGTTCCTTTTGGTTTATTAGCTAATTAAACTAATCACCAGTAAGCCTTAAAATGGCTATTAGCTTCCATTCTTTTGCAGCACCATTCATTTACCTTTTGTAGCAGTGGTAGAACAGAGAGGAATATACACACTGCAGAGAAGTTGATTTTCAGATGATTTTGCAAGCACTGAACAGTCTCACAATAGTAACACAGAAGTCAGCCTTAAATATTTTATATTTGGGAACTTTATGTTGAGATAAGTGTGAACCCCACTTGGCGTTTGCCAGCTACTGGAGCTACAGCCAAGCCACTAGGGGGTGAAGCCTACCCAAGAGACTACAACAGTAATGACTATGAAAACCCTCTGACACCATTTCCCAGCATGCTGGAGTCAGGGGTGGGGACACAATGGACTAGAAACTCCTGCTGAGATCGATAGAGAGGTGTCTGCCTCCGTGGTGAGCCAGGGCTGCTCAGCCCCCCTCTGTGGGAGGGGACAGTCTGACTTAGGGTATGTCTACACTACGAGAGTAGTTCGATTTTAGTTAAATCGAATATGTGCAATCGATATTAGAAAGTCGAACGTGTGTGTCTACACTAAGGACAGTAATTCGACTTTGTCAGTCCACACTACCAGGGAAAGCGTCGACATTGGAAGCAGTGCACTGTGGGCAGCTATCCCACAGTTCCCGCAGTCCCCGCTGCCCAGTGGAATTCTGGGTCGAGCCCCCAATGGCTTCTGGGTAAAAAATTGTGGCGAGGGTGCTTTTGGGTAACTGTCGTCATCCGTCAGTCACTACCGCCCTGCCTCCCTCCCTGAAAGCGCCGGCGGGAAATCAGTTCGCGCACTTTTTGATCAGTGACAGCGCGGACGCCACAGCACTGCGATCATGGATCCCGCTGCGACCATCGCTGCAGTTGTGGCCGTTCTCAACGCCTCGCACCTTATCATACACCTTTCCCAGAGGCAGATGCAGAGAAATCAGGCGAGGAGGCTACGGCAGCGGAGTGAGGGCCTGAAGTCGGAGAGTAGCACAGAGCTGTCAGAAACCACGACACCCAGCGCCGAGGACATCACGTTTGCAATGGGGCATGTGGATTTTGTTGAACGGCGATTCTGGGCCCGGGAAACAAGCACGGACTGGTGGGACCGCATAGTGCTTCAGGTCTGGGATGAATCCCAGTGGCTGCGAAACTTTCGCATGCGGAAGGGGACTTTCCTGGAACTTTGTGAGTTGCTGTCCCCTGCCCTGAAGCGCAAGGACACCCGCATGCGAGCAGCCCTGACTGTCCAGAAGCGAGTGGCCATAGCCCTCTGGAAGCTTGCAACGCCGGACAGCTACCGGTCAGTCGCGAACCACTTTGGCGTGGGCAAATCTACCGTGGGGGTTGTTGTCCTGCAAGTAGCCAAGGCAATCGTCAAGGTACTGCTGTCAAAGGTAGTGACCCTGGGAAACGCGCAGGCCATCATAGATGGCTTCGCTGCGATGGGATTCCCAAACTGCGGTGGGGCTATAGATGGGACTCACATCCCTATCCTGGGACCGGGCCACCAGGCCAGCCAGTACATCAATAGAAAGGGGTACTTTTCAATGGTGCTGCAAGCACTGGTGGACCATCGGGGACGGTTTACAAACATCTACGTCGGATGGCCGGGCAAGGTTCATGACGCTCGCGTGTTCAGGAACTCTGGTCTGTTTAGACGGCTGCAGGAAGGTATTTACTTCCCGGACCACAAGATAACTGTTGGGGATGTGGAGATGCCTACAGTGATCCTCGGGGACCCAGCCTACCCGCTAATGCCCTGGCTCATGAAGCCCTATACTGGCGCCCTGGACACAGAAAAAGAACTGTTCAACTACCGGCTGAGCAAGTGCAGAATGGTAGTGGAGTGTGCTTTTGGCCGTCTCAAGGGGAGATGGAGAAGCTTACTCACTCGCTGTGATCTCAGCGAAACCAATATCCCCATCGTTATTGCAGCTTGCTGTGTGCTCCACAATCTGTGTGAGAGCAAGGGGGAGACCTTTATGGCGGGGTGGGAGGTTGAGGCAAATAGCCTGGCTGCTGATTACGCCCAGCCAGACAGCCGGGCGATTAGAAGAGCCCAGCGGGACGCGCTGTGCATCCGGGAGGCTTTGAAAGCCAGTTTCAAGGCTGAGCAGGGTACCCATTGACTTTTAAGTTTGTGGACACAGAAGCTGAACTTGCCCCCGTTTCTTTACCCAGTTGCCGTCGACTATCCTCTCCAATTACATACCCCCTTCACCCCCTTCCCAAAAAATAAAATCTGTTCTGTTTTGTTCATGGACACCGTTGTCTTTATTACTGTTTTCACGGGAATGTTTTAAACCTGGGACGCAGACTGTGGCGGGGAGCGGGTTTAGGGTTGTGATGCAAATGATGCTTCTAAACTCCAGGAATGACAGGCTCCGCGATGGTGGACTGGTTGTTTCAACGGAGCCTGCCAGCCCTCCTGGCCGGGACTGCGTGTATGTGTCGGCTATGTGACTGTCTTGCAGGGGGAGGAGGGTTACAGATCCCCTGCTGCGCGGCTCTGTGATCCAGGGTAAGGACCGCTGCATAAGATCTGTAACTGCCCTCCCCCGCCACCAAGTCACAGAGCAACACCACCGCCCCCACCACACAGAACATGAAAACCACCTCCCAGACTGACCAGGATAACTAGTCACTGCACTGTATATGTGCCCTGCTGCTGCACCTGCCCCCTGCTAAAGGTGACTGTCCTGTCCAATGACCAAGGCCCTTCCCCCCCCTCCAGACAGACTCCCCTCCAAAAGAAGAGGATGGAAACAGAAATGAACAGAAACGTATTCTTTATTAACAACCGCACATGGAACGGGGGGGTGAAACTTGGACGGGGTCTTGTGTGAGGCGGGTAGGAAAGGACTTTTCAAATTTTGGGGAATGAGAGCCTTCTAGTGGTAGAGCAGTCCGCAGGGGTGGAGTGAAATTTTTCACGGCCCCTTCCACCCCTCCGTGTTTGGACTTTGGGTGAGGGGAGTATGGGACTTGGTGGCGGGGCAGGGCAGTTACAGAGAGACTGCAGCGGGGCTCTCTCCTCCTGCCTCCGGTCCTGCAGAACATCCACAAGGCGGCGGAGCGTGTCCGTTTGCTCCCTCATTAGTCCAAGCAGCGTTTGAGTAGCCTGCCTGTCCTCCTGTCGCCACCTCTCCTCCCGTTCAATGTTTGCCCGGTGCATTTGGGACAAGTTCTCCCTCCACTGTGTCTGCTGGGCTGCCTGTGCTCGGGAGCATTCCATTAGTTCAGCAAACATGTCTTCCCGTGTCCTCTTCTTCCTCCTCCTAATGTGCGCTAGCCTCTGGGCAGATGTGGCTGTGGGAATTGGAAAAAGGGAGTGAATTCCTGAGACAGAGCAATGTATCTGTGAACAGAGAACATAGTCTTTCTCTGTGAACAAGACCATGCAGAGCACCTATCACACGCGCACTGAGGACAAGGTCGAATTTTCGGCCCTCGCCTACAGTGCCTGCGGTCTTGCTGTGGCGAGCTGAGGAGCAGGGCAGGACACCGGACTTTGTCTAGATGGCAAACATGGTAAGCCGTAGACTTGTGGCCGCTTAAAACTTTAAGAGTGGCACTGGCCTCCTTTCACATAGAAAGCAATGCGAGTCTCTGCTGGCAGCAATCCTGCAAGCATGAACTCTGGCCCTGTCCCAGCCCCTCGCGGCTGTAAACCGCGTGGCTGTAAACCGGCGGTTGCAGTTCTGTAAAGGGACGGGCAAGCAGTCCCAATACTAACTTTCCCCTACCTAATTCACAGCAGGGAGTCATGCCTGACATCACCCTCCTGAAGGTCTCCGAGAGCCAGAAGGAGAAGATGCTCCGGGACAGCCTGCAGAAACCGGGGCCATTTGCTGCACTGCTGTGCAAGGCCATGATCCCGGAGTACCTGCTGGCGTTGTGGCAGGGAAACGTGTCCTACCACGGGGGGCCTAATAAGCTGTCCCTGCCCAGGAACCTGCTGATGAGGCTTGAAAAACACCTGCAGGAGGTGTATGAGGAGTTCTCCCCGGAGGATGTCGCCTCGATCCCCGGTTACATTGACCAGTTCTTGGCTTAGGTGCCCTTGGAGGGACAAATGACTGCAGGGTTTTGGGCACTATAATCATGAAGCGGACATTGTGAGATTTTTTTAAAATGGTTCGGACTATATATTGAGGCGCCCAAAGACGGAGTAATCATGATACACTTTGCACTGATTCCCCTTTTGTTTGACTTTCCTGTTTACATGTTTTTAAGCACTTTACCCACTGTTAATATTTTCAATCTTCCTGTTTTGTTGCAAATAAATGTTTACATGTTTTAAAGCACTTTAGCTACTGTTAATATTTTAAATATGCCAGTTATGTTGTAAATAAATGTTTGGATATTTAAAACACTTACTGCTTGATCCTTCCCCTGAATCTGTGTCTGGGGTAACGGCTGGGGAGGGTTGGTAGGGGATCTCTGTCAGGGTGATGAAGAGCTCCTGGCTGTCGGGCAAATCAGCGTTGTAAGCGCTGTCTACTGCCTCGTCCTCCTCATCTCCTTCCTCCTCTTCCCCGTCCGCTGAGGAACCGGCCGCGGACAATATCCCATCCTCAGAGTCCACGGTCAGGGGTGGGGTAGTGGTGGCGGCCGCACCTAGGATGGAATGCAGTGCCTCGTAGAAACGGGATGTGTGAGGCTGGGATCCGGAGCGTCCGTTTGCCTCTTTGGTCTTCTGGTAGCCTTGTCTCAGCTCCTTGATTTTCACGCGGCACTGCGTTGCATCCCGGCTGTAGCCTCTCTCTGCCATGGCTTTAGAGATCTTCTCATAGATCTTTGCATTCCGTCTTTTGGAGCGCAGCTCGGAAAGCACGGACTCATCTCCCCACACAGCGATGAGATCCAAGACTTCCCGATCCGTCCATGCTGGGGCCCTCTTTCTATTGGATTGCACGGCCATCTCTGCTGGAGAGCTCTGCATCGTTGCCACTGCTGCCACTGCTGCTGAGCTCGCCACGGTGTCCAAACAGAAACTGCGCTTCAAACTGCCCAGACAGGAAAAGGAATTCAAATTTTCCCGGGGTGTGGCTGGTCAGAGCATCCGAGCTCGGACTGCTGTCCAGAGCGTCAACAGAGTGGTGCACTGTGGGATAGCTCCCGGAGCTATTACCGTCGATTTCCATCCACACCTAGCCTAATTCGATATGGCCATTTCGAATTTAGCGCTACTCCTCTCGTTGTGGAGGATTACAGAAATCGATTTAAGGAGGGCTCTATGTCGAACTAAATGGCTTCGTGGTGTGGACGGGTGCAGGGTTAATTCGATATAACGGCGCTAAATTCGACATAAAAGCCTAGTGTAGACCAGGCCTCAGAGACAAACTAGGTTCAGTTTCAGTTTTGAGCTTTGAATTTGGGAGCTGAGAGAGAAGCAGAACAGCTCAGGGAGTCTCTGATTATTTCCCTCTTCCCATAAAGGAAGTCTTTGAAGTGCGGTGTGATCTAGTGCATGGGGCAGGCAGTTCACCCCTGTAGAGATCAATGTACAGATTGTCAGCAATCGGGCACCAGCTACTGAGAACCAACCAAGACCTCCCCAGGGTTCCAGACCAGGGAGCCAGGAGAGGACCCTGCCTCATCCAGGGCAGGAGACACTGTAAAAGGACTCTTTTTGTGTTTAGGCCAGTCAATGTGCTCCACACTCATCCTCAGTGTACCACCTGCCTGGGAAGGTGCCAGAGAAAGAACTGTGAAGAGTTGTGAGTGTTGGAAGATGGGAAATTTGTTGATGTGATAGTGTTTATTATTTAACCTTCACTCTTTCCATCCTTGATCCCATTTTCCTGCTCCAAATAAAGTCCCCCTTTGGTATACTATTTGTGGGAATGTCATTTCTTTGTGGGGTTTGTGCTGTACTTTATAGCTTCTTGTATCCTGGGTTTTATACCCTTGCTGGCAGTAGTAGCATTATTCAGTTTTCCCAGGAGACAGCACCCCTTCTGTCTCAGGCACAGAGAGGAGTCCCCTTGGGTGGAGGTCCCAGGTGTCACTAACCCATGCCAGGAGAGAGAAGAAGCCACTCCAAGTAGCAAGTAGAAGAGAGGAGCCTTGGGGGTGGGGTGCTCTAAGTGCAGAGAAAGTGTTGATTTTGTAATGTCACCCTCTAAAATTGACAGAGATATGGTGCACTAAGGATTAGAAATTCCCACAAAAGAAGATGTAGTCCACACTTAAAGGTGTATCCTGCAAACCCGCAATTCCTATTGAATTCAGTCACTCAGCACCTCTTTGGATAAAGCTCTTTTCCTGCTAGACTGCGTTTAAATCTTTTTTCGAACTTGCTTGAGACATTGAGGGTGGTACTGGGCAATGGTGAAGCCAGAGCACAATGTGCTTCAGTAATCCTCTGCCAGTGGAACAGTCCCCAGGGGACTCTAGCTGATGTAACTTGGAGCTGCCGTTGGCTGCACCTGGGGTTCTGTGCCTATGAATGCAATGTAATTTCATAAGCAGCTACTTCTGTAAGAGCCACTCTCTTTCCCATGAAAAAGTCTTAAATTTCCATTGATCACACAGATCATACCATTTCACTAATAAAAATAATTAGCTTTTAGAACCATAATATTTTTACAGATCAATATCACAGTCCATTCCAAAACATTTTACAGCTACATACACATACACACAAACACATATTCAGAGAGAGAGAACCTCACTGAAATGTAGAGTGGTAGCAAAGCAGTGAGCAGCACCTTGCACAACAGTAGGAGAAAGGAGAAATTTTGTCCCAGAGCAAATTCCTCTTTTTACAAAAGTGCCACAGATCTTAAATGTTCAAGCACAGCAGAAAGGACCTTGGATTTTAACATATGATACAAGAGATGCATGGAACTCAATTTATCTACATCAGAAGTGTACATCAGTGAGTATTTTGAACTTGGAACTTGGCTTCCAACAAATGTCAAGACAGGTACATGTCATATTTTTTTTCCTCAGAGATTTTGTTCTGAATTGCATAGATACAAATGTAGCAGCCAACATTTAAAAACTCATATGTAGAGCCAAGTGAAAAATTGATTTTTCGGTTTGCTGGCTGAACCCAAAAAATTCCCTACATTCATTTACTTTCAAACCAAAATAGATTTTTTTCCCTTCCCTCTCTCCTCCCCCCCAAAAAAACCACCAACAACAAAAAAGCAAAATTCTGTTCAGGTCAAATGTAACATTTTCCTTTTGTTTCTAAATGAAATGGTTCATTCTGAAATGAAATAGTTCAACTTTTTCAAAAAATGTTTTTGTATTTTTTCCAGCTGAAACTATTTGCCAAATTTGACCCAATTTCACGAATAGTTTCAGTCACTCCAAAGCTGCATTTTTGGGGGCAAATTTGCTATTTGACTGAAAAATATCACACAGCTTTACTCATGTAGTAAATACAAGCCAACCCAAATCAGTTGGAGACATGAACTGGAGAGTTCTTTTATTGTGAAGGATAACAAGCAAGGGTCCCAGGAATCCACTTGCACAAATCTGTCTCCTAACTTTTTGTTTAATTATGAACATCATAAATATAGTACAAATACTGGGCACTTTACCACATTGTGATTTGTTTATCATTCTTTTTAGCTGAGGAAACCAGCTTCTGCATGAAGAGAGTCAGCTACAACAAGCATAGATCACTTCATGCCTCCCATCAGCAGTGGCATTTCATTATTTTGCTGCTTCCTTAGCTTATAAATGTTGTCATGCACTTTCTTATTTACTCTTCAAAGTGCATGAAGTGACTACATGATGAAAGCTCACTCTTTCCTGGAAGTTTATAGTGGCATGCACTTACTTTCTGCCGCAGAAGCCTCTGTGGCTCTTTTGAAATTGATAAGATTCCCCAACTTTAAAATAAAAAAGTCTAAGTTAGCAAATGGTAAACAATAAAATCAATAGCCTTCACCTGGATTTTTAGTGTTCATTAAAAAATATGAACTAATAATTAATTACTGTGTGCAACGCGGCTTGGGGTTTTTTTAGCCCACCAAAAAATTAATGGGAGCTTTGCCAATGGCTCTGGCCCATATTCTCAAAAATTTAACCATTCAAGAGGAAGGAATATGTCCTTTATTGCTGTGAAACTAGTCATAACTCACACAAAACTTTAGGGCTACCCTGATATTGCTCTGCTAAAACTCAGACTTTCCAATCTACGGTTGTTTAAAATGAAAATGCTACAAATTACTTAAAATGAATCCTGATCTCCACCCCTCACCCCCTCTAGCAAACCACTCTTTCCTTTCTGGATCATTCACTGGGAACTAATGTTAGACTGACGGTCAGGGGGCTACAGCAAAAAAACTAAAACTAAACTGAAAACAGCCTCAACTAGAAGTGCCCTGGTAGCTGGCAAAGTGCCATGAAAGCAAGAGATCCAGCTCACCTGAGTTTGGATTACCCAGGTTCTGAGCAAGGGATTAAAATCCAATCAGAATTGAAACTTGATAATGGTTAGGCAGCTGTTGTGCTGAGACCACTGCCTATTATGCTAACCATTATGGTTGCTTTGTGTCCTTGCGTCCCACCAGTCTGTCTTTCTGTAGCCACCTATTAACTCTTGTCATGTACTTAGAATGTAAGCTCTTTGGGGCAAGACTCTATGTTCTGTTTGCAGAACACCTAGCGCAGATGGGGTCCTGGTCTCTGACTGGGAATCCTATGCACTGCTGCAATACCAGTAATAGATACTAATAATAGAATTTGGCCCTTCTCTTTCCTGGAAATTTTGTCTTGGGGGTTGATGGCATCTGTCTCTACTGCTGGGCTAGCTTCTGCTACAGATTGAATAGTACCTTACTCCACAAGTATTCCCATGCATTTCGGTGGGACTTCTCATGGGGGAAGGTACTATGCTGCATGTGTCTACACTACGAAATTAGGTCGAATTTATGGAAGCCGGTTTTATAGAAATCGGTTTTATACAGTCGATTGTGTGTCCCCACATAAAATGCTCTAAGTGCATTAAGTCGGCGGACCGCGTCCAGAGTATCGAGGCTAGCGTCGACTTCCGGAGCGTTACGCTGTGGGTAGCTATCCCACAGTTCCCGCAGTCTCCGCCGCCCATTGGAATTCTGGGTTGAGATCCCAATGCCTGATGATGCAAAAACAGTGTCGCGGGGGGTTCTGGGTACATGTCGTCAGGCCCCTCCCCCTCCGTCAGAGCAATGGCAGACAATCGATTCATGCCTTTTTACCTGGGTTACCTGTGCAGACAACATACCACGGCAAGCATGGAGCCCGCTCAGCTCAGCTCACCGTAACCATATGTCATCTGGGTGCCAGCCGACGTGGTACTGCATTGCTACACAGCGGCAGCTAATTGCCTTTTGGCAGTAGATGGTGCAGTATGACTGGTAGCCGTCATCGGCTATCTGGGTGCTGGCAGATGTGGGGTTGCATTGCTACATAGCAGCAGCTCCTTGCCTTTTGGCAGTAGATGGTGTATTACGATTGGTATCCATCGTCGTCGTATTCCTCAGTGAGTTCGGTCAGAGGCACCTGGGCAGACATGTTTTGTCTCCTGGAGACTCAGTCCTGCCGGCAGTCCTATTGAACCGTCTTGACGATGATGGCTAGCAATCGTAATACAGCATCTTCTGCCAAGCACCCAGAAGATGCTGATGGCTATCAGTCATGCTGCACCGTCTGCTGCCAGCCTAAGATGTAAAAGATAGATGGACCAGATTTGTTCTGTATTCATTTGCTTCCCCCTCCCTTCGTGAAATCAACGGCCTGCTAAACCCAGGGTTTTGAGTTCAATCTTGGGGGAGGGGGCATTCTGTGTGACAGTTGTTTGTGTTTCTCCCTGATGCACAGCCACCTTTGTTGATTTTAATTCCCTGTAAGCCATGTCATCACTCGCCCCTCTCTCCCTCCCTCCATCAGACAATAGTTTCGCGCCTTTTTTCAGCCCAGACGCCATAGCACTGGGATCATGGAGCCCGCTCAGATCACCGCGGCAATTATGAGCACTATGAACACCACGCGCATTGTCCTGGAGTATATGCAGAGCCAGAACATGCCAAAGCAAAACCAGGCGAGGAGGCGATTGCAGCGCGGCGACGAGAGTGATGAGGAAATTGACATGGACATAGACCTCTCACAAAGTACAGGCCCAGCAATGTGCAAATCATGGTGTTACTGGGGGAGGTTCATGGCGTGGAACGCTGATTCTGGGCCCGGGAAACAAGCACAGACTGGTGGGATCGCATCGTGTTGCAGGTGTGGGACGATTCCCAGTGGCTGCGAAACTTTTGCATGCTTAAGGGCACTTTCATGGAACTTTGTGACTTGCTTTCCCCTGCCCTGAAGCACCAGAATACCAGGATGAGAGCAGCCCTCACAGTTGAGAAGCGAGCGGCGATAGCCCTGTGGAAGCTTGCAACTCCAGACAGCTACCGGTCAGTCGGGAATCAATTTGGAGTGGGCAA
>NW_020664409.1:83873446-83883829 GCF_002925995.2 Terrapene triunguis | reverse complement strand
GTTATGGCCTCTGTCCTTCATGGCCTTTGAGACTTTTTCTAATATTTTGCCATTTCGTTTACTGCAACGGAGTTCAGCTAGCACTGATTCGTCTCCCCATATGGCGAGCAGATCCCATACCTCCCGTTCGGTCCATGCTGGAGCTCTTTTGCGATCCTGGGACTCCATCATGGTTACCTGTGCTGATGAGCTCTGAGTGGTCACCTGTGCTCTCCACGCTGGGCAAACAGGAAATGAAATTCAAAAGTTCGCGGGGCTTTTCCTGTCTACCTGGTCAGTGCATCTGAGTTGAGAGTGCTGTCCAGAGCGGTCACAATGAAGCACTGTGGGATAGCTCCCGGAGGCCAATAACGTCGAATTCCATCCACACTACCACAAATCCGACCCGCAAAGGCCGATTTCAGCGCTAATCCCCTCATTGGAGGTGAAGTAAAGAAACTGGTTTAAAGGGCCCTTTAAGTCGAAAAAAAGGGCTTTGTCGTGTGGATGTGTCCAGGCTTAATTCGATTTAACGCTTCTAAATTCGACCTAAACTCGTAGTGTAGACCAGGCCTAAGAGTGGCAGAATCTCACCTTCTGATAGTATTTTCAGACATTGACACAGTGGTCTAATTCTGCTATCCTTACTTATATTGACTTCAATGGGCCAACAGAGTAAGATACTATCCAGCACAAATAAAGGTGGCATAATCAGCCCCAATCAATTTTGAGTGAGCACAGTAAATGATTTTTTGCTGAAAAATACTAAGTTTTTGCTTCTCTATTTTGCTTGTATGTAGTGGGGAGGGTTTGGGTACTCATTTTTCTGGGTTTTGTATGTCTTCATGTTTGTGTCTATGTTTGTAGTATTTTCATGGTATTCCTAAGTCCTGGATATCAAGAATTTTTAATATACATTCTTGGTTGCATAATGTGAGTGTAATACATATGAACTTATTCTTTATGTGCACATTGTCAGCATTTCCCACCTCTGGCAGGTTACTTGACTTGTTAATTAATTATATGCGGAGATGAGGGCATATATTGCCTACAATAATTACACATTAAAAATTATATCAGTGCTGACAGGAGGAAAGTACAAATTAAAAAAAAACAAACTAGTTCTAAACCAAAGGTGCTTTGAGTTTCTGACATTTTTCTCTTCCCCGAACGTTACAGGAGCATTAGTTAGTGGCTTTTGTCTCTCTTGGTAAGGCTGTACTTACAGCAGCATGTAGAGTGCAGACATTGCATGTTTACCTAGCACGAGTGCAAATAGCAGTGTAGATGGTGAGGCACGGCTTGGATGAGGAGACTACAGATATGCCAGCACTCTACGGTATATACCCTAGACAGTGCGCTATCTACCCAAGCAGTGCCTTCCACCTCTACACTGCTGTTTTTAGCAATGCAGTGTCCTGCTGCCTCTCTGGTGCTGAAGGCTTTCCCCCACCTCCATGAAAGGTTTTGGCTGCACAGAAAGACTCTGGCAGCAGGCAGCCAGAGACTTCCTCTGCCCTTGCCAGAGCCTTTCACAGCCACTTGTAGCTACCCAATGCAGTGTGGACGTAGCCAGTCTTTCCCTGTGGCATGTATCTACACATACCCTACATGCTGCCACAAGGGTGGAACCAGACTGCTGGCACTAAACATTAAAAAAGTTGTAGAGCAGTTTTTAAACTAGGAGATGGGGGAAAGCCAACTGCTGCAGAGGAGCATGTGGATCGGACAGAGACTTCTCTTAGGGGAGAGTCTAATGATAGAGAATCTCCAGGTTATAGTCAGGAGCAGAGGATGGAAGAGGATAAAGTAAGGGCCAGATCAGATGATAAACATTCACATAAAAAAGAATATGACACATCAGAAAAGGGCAGACAAATAAACAGTGACACGTTTTTAAAGTGCTTGTACACAAATGCTAGAAGTCTAAATAATAAGATGGGTGAACTAGAGTGCCTTGTGATAAAGGAGGATATTGATATAATAGGCATCACAGAAACCTGGTGGACTGAGAGCAATCAATGGGACACAATCATTCCGGGGTACAAAATATATCGGAAGGACAGAACAGGTCGTGCGGGGGGGAGGGGGGGGAGTGGCACTATATGTGAAAGAAAATGTAGAATCAAATGAAGTAAAAATCTTAAGTGAATCCAAACGTTCCATAGAATCTCTATGGATAGAAATTTCATGCTCTAATAAGAATATAACATTAGGGATCTATTTTAGACCACCTGACCAGGACAGTGATAGTGATGATGAAATGCTAAGGGAAATTAGAGAGGCTATCAAAATTAAGAACGCAATAATAGTGGGGGATTTCAATTATCCCCATATTGACTGGGAACATTTCACTTCAGGACGAAATGCAGAGATAAAATTTCTCGATACTTTAAATGACTGCTTCATGGAGCAGCTGGTTCGGGAACCCACAAGGGGAGAGGCAACTCTAGATTTAGTCCTGAGTGGAGCGCAAGAGCTGGTCCAAGAGGTAACTATAACAGGGCCGCTTGGAAATAGTGACCATAATACAATAGCATTCAACATCCCTGTGGTGGGAAGAACATCTCAACAGCCCAACACTGTGGCATTTAATTTCAAAAGGGGGAACTACGCAAAAATGAGGGGGTTAGTTAAACAGAAGTTAAAAAGTACAGTGACTAAAGTGAAATCCCTGCAAGCTGCATGGGTGCTTTTTAAAGACACCATAATAGAGGCCCAACTTCAATGTATACCCCAAATTAAAAAACACAGTAAAAGAACTAAAAAAGAGCCACCTTGGCTTAACAACCATGTAAAAGAAGCAGTGAGAGATAAAAAGACTTCCTGGAAGTCAAGTGGAAGTCAAATCCTAGTGAGGCAAATAGAAAGGAGCATAAACACTGCCAAATTAAGTGCAAGAATGTAATAAGAAAAGTCAAAGAGGAGTTTGAAGAATGGCTAGCCAAAAACTCCAATGGTAATAACAAAATGTTTTTTAAGTACATCAGAAGCAGGAAGCCTGCTAAACAACCAGTGGGGCCCCTTGATGATCGAGATACAAAAGGAGCGCTTAAAGACGATAAAGTCATTGCGGAGAAACTAAATGGATTCTTTGCTTCAGTCTTCAAGGCTGAGGATGTTAGGGAGATTCCCAAACCTGAGCCGACTTTTGTAGGTGACAAATCTGAGGAACTGTCACAGATTGAAGTGTCAATAGAGGAGGTTTTGGAATTAATTGATAAACTTAACATTAACAAGTCACCGGGACCAGATGGCATTCACCCAAGAGTTCTGAAAGAACTCAAATGTGAAGTTGCAGAACTATTAATTAAGGTTTGTAACCCGTCCTTTAAATCAGCTTCTGTACCCAATGACTGGAAGTTAGCTAATGTAACGCCAATATTTAAAAAGGGCTTTAGAGGTGATCCCGGCAATTACAGACCGGTAAGTCTAACGTCGGTACCGGGCAAATTAGTCGAAACAATAGTTAAGAATAAAATTGTCAGACACATAGAAAAACATAAACTGTTGAGCAATAGTCAACATGGTTTCTGTAAAGGGAAATCGTGTCTTACTAATCTATTAGAGTTCTTTGAAGTGGTCAACAAACATGTGGACAAGGGGGATCCAGTGGACATAGTGTACTTAGATTTCCAGAAAGCCTTTGACAAGGTCCCTCACCAAAGGCTCTTACGTAAATTAAGCTGTCAGGGGATAAAAGGGAAGGTCCTTTCATGGATTGAGAACTGGTTAAAAGACAGGGAACAAAGGGTAGGAATTAATGGTAAATTCTCAGAATGGAGAGGGGTAACTAGTGGTGTTCCCCAAGGATCAGTCCTCGGACCAGTCCTACTCAACTTATTCATAAACGATCTGGAGAAAGGGGTAAACAGTGAGGTGGCAAAGTTTGCAGATGATACTAAACTGTTCAAGATAGTTAAGACCAAAGCAGACTGTGACGAACTTCAAAAAGATCTCACAAAACTAAGTGATTGGGCAACAAAATGGCAAATGAAATTTAATGTGGATAAATGTAAAGTAATGCACATTGGAAAAAATAACCCCAACTATACATACAATATGATGGGGGCTAATTTAGCTACAACAAGTCAGGAAAAAGATCTTCGAGTCATCGTGGATAGTTCTCTGAAGATGTCCACGCAGTGTGCAGAGGCGGTCAAAAAAGCAAACAGGATGTTAGGAATCATTAAAAAGGGGATAGAGAATAAGACTGAGGATATATTATTGCCCTTATATAAATCGATGGTATGCCCACATCTCGAATACTGCGTACAGATGTGGTCTCCTCATCTCAAAAAAGATATGCTGGCACTAGAAAAGGTTCAGAGAAGGGTAACTAAAATGATTAGGGGTTTGGAACGGGTCCCATATGAGGAGAGATTAAAGAGGCTAGGACTCTTCAGCTTGGAAAAGAGGCGACTAAGGGGGGATATGATAGAGGTATATAAAATCATGAGTGATGTGGAGAAAGTGGATAAGGAAAAGTTATTTACTTATTCCCATAATACAAGAACTAGGGGTCACCAAATGAAATTAATAGGCAACAGGTTTAAAACAAATACAAGGAAGTCCATCTTCACGCAGCACACAGTCAACTTGTGGAACTCCTTACCTGAGGAGGTTGTGAAGGCTAGGACTATAACAACGTTTAAAAGAGAACTGGATTAATTAATGGTGGTTAAGTCCATTAATGGCTATTAGCCAGGATGGGTAAGGAATGGTGTCCCTAGCCTCTGTTTGTCAGAGGGTGGAGGTAGATGGCAGGAGCGAGATCGCTTGATCATTGCCTGTTAGGTCCACTCCCTCTGGGGCACCTGGCATTGGCCACTGTCATTAGACAGGATACTGGGCTAGATGGACCTTTGGTCTGACCCGGTACAGCCGTTCTTATGTTCTTATGTTAAGGGTAGACAAAGCCTATGTTTTGGGGTATTCCTACAGTATAGGCTCTATTCGCAAAAAAATAATTAAAATGCCCATCCAGGTCAGGATACATTCAAAGTTCTGGTGTCCATGATTCAAGAAGGCTGTTGATAAATTGGAGAGGACTCAGAGAAGAGCCAGGAGAATGATTAAAGGATTGGAAAACATGCTGTGTAGTGATAGACTCAGAGAACTGAATCTGTTCAGTTTAACAAAGAGAAGGTTAAGGGGTCACTTGATCACAGTGTATAAGTACCTATGTGGAGAACAGAAATTTAATAATCTTCAATCTAGCCAACAAATGTATAACAAGCTCCAATGGGTGCAAGTTAAATCTGGACAGGTTTAGAATAGAAATAAAGCACAATTTTTTAACAGTGAGGGTAATTAACCATTGGAGCAACTTACCAAGGGTTGTGGTGGATTCTCCATCACTGGCAATTTTTAAACCAAGACTGGATGTTTTTCTAAAACCTATGTTGTAGTTCAAACTGGAATTAATTCGGGGAAGTCCTGTAGCCTGGGTTATATAGAAGATCAGACTGGATGATGACAGTGGTCCCTTCTGCCGGGCCAGAAATTTGAAATCTGTTACTCTCTGTAGCCTTAATGGTAGCAACTCATAGTGCTCTAGTGAACTCAGCAAGGAGCTGGGAACCATTGTGTTACCCTGAGCAAGTCATGTAATCTCTTTGCCCCCATTCCCCACATGTAAAAGTGAGCTAATATACTTGTCTCACAGGAGCATGCTGAGGAATTCTTACTGAAGATCAGGTTGTGGCTGACCTCTTCATGGGTTCATGGAGAGAGGAGGAGGATACAAGAAGCCTCTTCATTGTAGTCTCTGTGCAAGAACCAGCCACAGTTGTTGCCCCTGTGCTCACAAGTACTACTGACCCCTAACCAGGCATTTGCCATGCCCCACCTTCTCCTCCACACCAGGCAAAAAGAGCTGGCCAGTTGTGCAGGCGAGCAAATGTTCCATCCCCTGAAGGACTATAGCAACAAGTAGACCAGAGAGCCCCAGGAGGCATTGTCCCTCGCATTGCTCCCATGGGGTTAATGCAGCACAACACCGCTCCCAATACAGTGCTGCCATTAAAAACCAAAACAGAGCCAATCATGTGGAAACTGACTGTGCTAAATAAATTCATGAACTATGTGAAATGAGCTATGGATCTTAGTCTAAAATACATAATCACAGTTGGCATTAATTAGCACCCAAGTTGGCAGTCTCAGCAGACAGGCCAGGGACTGAATGGGCATGAAGACTGAATTCGTCCCCAGAGATAGAACCTCCAGCTCACGGATGTGGTACATTGGTGGGCACTGATGGGGAGTTTGCAATGCCACTGGTCCTGCAGTTATCTGTACGTGGATCAGCCTGCAGGGCCATCAGTCTTGAAAAATTCATACACAATGTTAAGTTGTAAGAAATAAGGGTATCTAGTGTAATTAGGCAGGGGAAGAACATTTGTTTTTTATCCTCAGTAGAAGTGGGGGAGCCATGATACCCTATGATAGCCTTTCTGTGGCTCTGCCCCCTCCTCCTCCTCTTCCTCCCGAGGCTCTGCCTCCTGGCCAGGCCAGAAGCTGGAGCTGGGCAGTGGTAAGAGTCACCCAGGTAGCCCAGGCCACTGTGGGGAGCCCCAGACCCTCCACCTGCCCTGGGCGGGGTGCCAGGGTGACCGAGAGCAGCCCCCAGCCTATGTCCCCACCCCCCAGGACATGCTGCCTGGGGAAGGTGGAGAGTCTGGGGCTCCCCAGAGCAGCCTGGGCTCCTTGGATGGCTCTTACCATGGCCCAGCTCCAGCTTCAAGCCTGGGCAGCAGGCAGGGCCGGGGAGGGGGAGCAGGGATGGGGCCCTGGTGAAAGACTCAAGGCAGAAGATCCCTGGCTTCGATCTTCTTCAAAGTTCATGGGCAACCCTAAACCGCATCCACACAAATCATGGCAGATGCGGATACTTGGTGCACAAATAGAAAGTTAATAACTCTCCAGTGTGCAACTGTGGTCACCCAGATCAGACCATGGAACATAGAACGACTCAATGCCCAATTCACAGATATAAAGGAGGCATCACAGCAATATACTCTGCTACTCCTGATGCAATTCTCTGGTTTAACCACCTGAATGTAAAATTATGGTTGTTCCTCTATATCTACATCAGCCATATGAAGAATAAGTGGACAGGGCATGGGGTGAGCCATGGCTCCTCCCTGCTACTCACCAGCCAAAGTAGCTGGCCAGGCGCACACAGGAAATAAGCTGTCCAATAAAGAGGGGGTGAAGTAACACTCCCAAAACAAGAGGGAATGATGACTTAGAGGGGTGGCTTTGTGTCACAGTGTGTCCTGGGGCCTCTCCAGGTTCGTGGAGCTTATGCATCAAACTTACTTGAGGCTGTGGCTAACCTCAAAAACTAGCCCGAAAAGAATAAAATAAACAAGTGATTTAGAGTTGTGCACTTTCCTGCTGAAATGTTTGCAGCCGCATGTGCCAAGAGAGGCCATGTATTGGTACAGTAAGTGCATAGTGTGGTTACAAAAGGCCAATTCTTTGTGCTACTGGTGAGGGAGGGTGCCAGCTCCCATAAAACAAATTGTGTCTGTTCAAACTCACGCGCAGAGGCAGCAGAACTGCAATTGAGTGCTCCAACTGTCTGTACACTCTCTAGGAATAACTGACTGCCATGAAAAAGACAGTTACTGTATCTCTACAATGCAGCACATCTGGTGAGTGGGACAGGTAAATGAATCTTATTTTACTTACACCAGAAAAAAAATCCTTAGGTCTTAGTCTGTGATTTTCCCCTTGTGGTCCAAAGAGGACTTCAGTGCCCACTGGCAGAGGGCCCACCATATGTAACTCATATCAAGCCTGATATACACCCCCTACACACTGCTGTCATAGTATGTATCCAAAAGGTATCAAATGTAAACTGGTGATGCGCGGGTCATGAATATCATTATGTGATGTAGGTATGGTAAACATGTAAAGAATTGTGTGTGTGTGCTGGAAATATGGTCTTACAATGTGTTTCGGTGGCAGTGCATAAATCAAGCCTATCCTGGACAAAGGAATTTGACTTTATCTGTCTGATCAGCTTGATTACAGGCAGAGGACAATGAAAATACATTTACATATAACGTAAACAAAGCAATCAAGCTAACAAGCAGCAGAGGAAAGAGCTTATTGAGGAAACAGCTCACTGGAGAGACAGAAGTCTGCACCCGCAGGAGATCTTCCTGGCTCTTGAGACAAAGACAATGGACTTTGGAAAATATAAGGAGAGCAAAGACATTCTGGTCATCCATCTTGTAGGGGACATAGGGACCAGCATCCTCCAAGCCTGCAAACCGTAGATCCTCTTGGCTTGAAGGGCAGGAGCTGCTGATGATTTGCTGTAAGTGAGAACTTATTCTAGGCAAAGGCATGGCGTGCTAGAATTAAGTTTTAGGCTCTAGAAAGCCTGTTATTTGTCTTTTGTTTGCAACCCTTTTCTATATCCTTTATTCTTGTCCGATATCAATTAAATCTGTGTTCTGTATTAACAAACTTACTGTTGTTTTATTATAAAACCATCTCAGTGCTGTTATATTGAAGTAAAATGAGACTCTTCCACTAAAGTAACGGACTGGCATGTGCGATGTCTCTTTGGAGGCAGCAACCATTATAATTTATGTGAATGTGCAGTGAGAGGAACTGGACACTGCAGGGAGACGTCCCTGAGGAACTTGGTTTCACTGAGTGTTACCTGCAAGGCAAGGTTCAGACTGGCAGAGTCTCAAGGAGTTTGCTGGCAAGGCAGACAGTCCAGAGTGTCAGGGACCTGACACACAGGTTAGCAGCAGCAAAGCTCTCACTTGCTGAGGTGAGGGGTAATACAGTATGTCACAGGACACTCTACTCACCACTAGGGGTGCCTCCTTGTGGCCACACCTGGGATTAGCTCTACTAGGGTCTGATGCCTCCTTCTGCTGCTTGCAGCATGTCCTGCCAGCTCTCTCTCACTCCCTGTGACTCAGGGTACTCTGGCTTCGTGGCTCAGCTCCCCAGCCAAGTAACTATTGTCTTCCCCTTCCGGGACATCAAAGTCTTTCCATACCAGTGCTCTCAGACAGTCTCCTTATGCACTGTCCTGATGGTACTACTTCCCCAGTGGCTGGTAAGGGAACGCGGGCCCATCCACTACTCTGGGTTCAAGTCCAGGGACCCTACACCTGGCAATTGTGGTCTGGTTTCCTTCAGCCCCTGTTGTTCTTTCCCTGAACTCCTTCCTACAGCTTCTGGTTTCCCACCTCTCTGGGTGTACCAGCTCTAACTCCCTCCTCCCAGGAAGTAACTGCAGACTACTGAACGTGGCCGCCTCAAACACCACTCCCAGGGAGTAACTGCAGCTACTTCCCTGCAGCCCCTTTTTGTTGCCAGCTTCCTGTCTTTAAAACCCAGCCCCGCTCCTCCCCCAGCTGGATTTTATGAGCACATTAGGTAGGTTGCCAAGTGTCTGCTTTTCGACTAGAAAGTCCAGTTGAATAGAAGACCTGGCAGTCAGGGCCGGCTCTAGGTTTTTTGCTGCCCCAAGCAAAAAAAATTTTGGCTGCCCCCCCACCACTGCACCCTCCTGCTGCCAAGCCCTGGGTCACTGGTAACTCGCTCCCAGGGCGGGTCATTCAGCAGGAATTATGGATGTGCACAGAACACAGACAGGATTGGTTCCCATATGGTTACAGAACTGCAGTAAAGTGGAACAATTTTCAGCTTGTGTGATTGGAGGATATCTGGATGCATATTATAAGACTGTCCTACATAAATGAGAAAAGTTGAGGTGCCTTTATTATTCTTTTGTTCCATTCTTTGTTTCTATGGGGAATTTGCCAATGCAATATCACTGTCTTCCTTTTAAACAAATAAAACTAAAACTTAAATAATAATAATAATAATAATAATTAATAATAATAATAAAAAGCAATGGCTGTTGAAAATAGCAATTCCAGTCCTAATAACCACTGTGAAGCATTTCTTGCTCAATTTTATCCTACTTTTTCTACAGCAAGTTACAGTGGATCAGTATATTTGATTTGGGAGAAATGAAGTAACAGCTGCCCAAACTGAGCTTGAGCACTCCTGAATTTTGAGGGTGTTCAAATCTGGAAGGCAGGGGCTAGATTCCCTTTCTGAATATTAGCTAAATCTGGAAAAGAAAAGTCAATTTCTGCTTCCACGGCTCAGAAGTGTAAATCCTCCTACGTACCTGGTACTGTATCTAAAGCTGCCCAGTCTAGTAGAGCCTCCCCTCCCTTACTTTTCATTTTAAATTCTAGTGGGATCCACGTACCTGCCTTGCTAGGCTTCAGATAGAGAGGTGCAATGTCCATTTAGTTCACCCAATTCTTTCTTTGGGGGAGAGCCCAGGGCTGGGGCGGCAGGAGGTGCAGGTGGGGGCCAGAGCTGGGGCAGCAGGGAGTGCAGGTGCAG
>NW_020664409.1:83858331-83873346 GCF_002925995.2 Terrapene triunguis | reverse complement strand
GGGGGGGGAGAGCCCAGGGCTGGGGCAGCAGGGGGGTGCAGGTGGGGGCCAGAGCTGGGGCAGCAGGGGGTGTGGGTGGGGGAGAGTCCAGGGCTGGGGCAACACAGGAGTGCGGGGGGAGCCCAGGGCTGGGGTGGGGGGCGGCAAAAAACCTAGAGCTGGCTCTGTTCCTACCATTCACAGCAAGCTGCAGCATGAGGTTTCAGTTCCACACTCCTTCCCCTTCCCCTTCCCTTTCCTGTTAATTGCGGCCGAGGGAATGCTGGGAAATGTACTTCTTTCCCTGCTCCAGGGCTGGCTCTATAGGCAGGGAGCTAACCAAGGAACTACAGCTCCCAGGGCTCCCTGTTGGTTCTCAGCTCCCATGCTGGATTCTTGCGCCCCTGCAAATTTGCCGCCCCAAGCACCTGCTTGCTTTGCTGGTGCCTAGAGCCGGCCCTGCTGGCAGTGACTGGACACTAAAAGTCCGGTTCCCGGAGTAACCATGATCAGCCTCCCTGCCAAGAGGGCGGGAAGAGCAGCAGCTGCTCAGCTGCTGATGAAGAGAACTGGCTGGCTCCCAGACCTGGTTCCAGCTTCTCCAGTGGAAAGATGGGTATCGGTGCTGGTGCCGCCCGGTGAGACATTTAATGAATGCTCCTAAGACTGGAGGTTTTTTTCTACATGATTTTTCTGTGAAGAATTTTGTTGTAGAAAGGAATCAAGTATGAGAAAAAAAATTTCCAAAAGGCAAAGAACAAACACTTCTTTTAAACCTCTCATGCTCAATGACACCAGCTTCCTGGGAGCGGGAGAACGAACAACGGAGGGGAGAGCACAAACCATGGCAGGAGGGGGGAGAGGAGAAAGCTGGGGGAGGGGCCTCGGGAGAAGAGGTGGGGTGGAGGTGTCTGGTTTTCAGCAGTTAGAAAGTTGGCAACTCTAACATTAGGACATAGCACTCCCTGGCTTTCCTTCAGGTGCAGCTTACAGGTTAATTGGCCTAATTTACCTCTTCAGGCCTTGTGTGAGGTGAATACCCCTGTCACACAGTGTCTGATGGTTCTGGGTTCCTTGAGGAGAGCATCACACCCCTCCATCAGGTTGATTACATTTTTCAAATCAACATCAAATACAAGTGCTATTTGACGCCATGAATTCAACTTACGAGAATGAACAGAAATGACAGACTAATGCAAGCTCATGAAAAAATGCTCTCATTACAAGTCGCTCTGCAGTACAGAAAAAGCATTGCCTCTACTGTAGTTCACTACAGAATATTACTTTGGCCCTGGGGGTGCAAAGCACTGAATTGACAGATATGTCTTATTTTATTAAACACATTTTATTACTTACTTTTTGATTACTGTTCCTTAGCTCACTTCTGTGATTATCATTTCCTGCACTGCATAGTACTATGCAGTAGAAACAGACAGTGAAGCCAAATGCAGGATAGCACCCTTCCCAGCTTCTTTCCTGCTACTACTTTCTACTAGACCTGTGATTAACTCTGCGTGGTTGGACTTCTGGGATTAAACAAGACCAGGGATTCAGTGTCAAGGTACCTAAGATCAACAGAAGGGTCCCTCAAGTTCAGTTCAGGTATTTTAGTTTAACAAGAGAGCCTGCCTCAGATAGGCCTTCTTTCTGGTTCAACCAACTGGTTCAGTCTCATTAACCCTTTCCTCACAGGGAGGAGGGGCTTAAGCTGAATATTGTTTATTTGTGACTATACAAAGGCATAGGCCCTTCAGAGAGTTAATGGAACCAAGCCATGTTCTCCTGAAGAAAGGAACATGATGTTTCAGGAGTTTGGTAAAATGATACAGAGACAGCTGGTGGAGCCAGTGGGTCACATGCACTGGGCTCCTTGCCCCTGGCACCCAATGGGAATTCTGCATTAAGTTGCATTACCTCTTCTGTAGTCATTCTCTGAATAGTAGAACTCTCTTTCATGAGAGTCTCAGGAGCAGTCACTAATGGAATAAGCCCCACTCTGTCAGCCAGTTTGAGAGACCCACAGTGGGCCCAAGAGTCAGTGCAGAGACACAGGGTCTGCAAGGTCATGTCTACATTGCATAGTAAACCCACACTCAGTAAATCCCTCTAGCTTCCACACGCAAAGCCTTCTGACTCACACCAGAAACCTCTCAGTACTCAGACCTGCAGACTTGCCCAGGAGTATGACTCCAAGCCCAAGTCTTACTATGGCACGAGGCCATGCCTGCTTATTTTGTAGTGTGAATGTAGCTGAAGCCCAAGTCTCTAGGCCAGTGTTGGCTGCCGCTTCCCATAGCTCCCATTGGCTGGGAACGGCGAACCACAGCCACTGGGAGCTACGGGGGGCCATGTCTGCAGACAGTCAACGTCAGCAAAACATCTCGCAGCCCGCAATCAGATTACCCTGATGGGCCGCAAGTTGCCTACCACTGCTCTAGGCTCATGCCTGGAGAGTCAGCCAACTCTACTCACAATCTCCTAGGTCTGTTTGTCCCAGCCCTTCTATCCCCAAACTTCCCACTCAGTTCCTAGGAACTGAAAGCCACCTCCTGGTTCAAATACAGCTGCTTGGCATTTAACCCTTTCTTTCCATGCTGACTGCTCACCTGTAAACACAGTTAATCTTATTGCATATTAGCTGCGGCCAGCACTACAGAGAAGCCCTCCACCAAACACACTGCTAGCTGGCCAGAGGAACACAACTGAATTGTGGTGTAAAGCGTCAAGTGAGCAAGACATTTAACTTCAGCAAGAGTGCAAGAACTGAGCACGTGTACACAGAGATATTAAAGTGGTTGCTGGCATTGAGGAGCCACCAAATCACCAGTCAATGCAAAGAGTGAATCAAGCACCTCAAGGCCAACTATCACAAAACCAGGGATGATAATCACACCTAAGGAAACTTCCCATCTACCTGCTTCTTCTATGAGGAATTCAGAGGACAAAGGGACGCACAGAAACAGTGAAACTGAGATGGTGTCACTGTATGTAGTGTGACTGTTTTGCACTTTGTTTGTTTTCATTTTTTAATATGCAATGTTTTTGTTTACTGTTTTTATGTCTTCAGGCAGCTGGTCTGTCAGGTTTTACTTTGTTATTTATATGCATGTTTAAAATAAAGTGTTCCATTTGCACACACGGTTACAAAAATTGGATTTATTAAAAAAGAACTTTATCACAGCAATCCATAAACTGTGTGTTGAGGTACATGAACAGTTTTTTTTCAAAATACATAATAAAACTCCATTAAAAAATAGTCTTCTTGAACTGCCCCAGCCCCAGAAATTGTGGGATGAATGTGGCACAATTATAAATACTGTCATTCCCCATCAACCATGACACTATGCAAAATCATTCTGTGGACACACAAAGTATCCCTCATTTCTGTTGTGCACGTGAATACTGTTCCAGTAATGACAGGGCCCAGCAGTGTCTTGGATCCATTCCTGGTGAAATGGCTCACCTTTGGCCTTGCAGACATTGAGTAGTGCACAGCAGGCCACAATAACGTGGACAACATTGACATCAGCATCCAAACAGTTCTGAAGGCAGCGCCATCTTGATTTCAATCTGCTAATCCCACATTCCATCACCATTTTACAGCTACTGAACAGGTAGTTGAACCTTCTTTTTGCCAGGTCTTCTGCAATCAGGTTACGGATTCATAAACTATGGCAAAAAGAGGTAAGCAGGGTCCACTAGAATAAAGTGGGGACAGTTACTCCATTTATAACAATGTCATTTGGTAGAAACAATGTCCCATCTTGTCCATGAAGGTACAGTCTCAATCTCCAGAAAACACTGGCACCGTGCACCTTGCTAGTACATACTATGCTGGTGTCTATGACCTTGCCTCTCTGGTTGTCCAGGGTCTGCAAAATGATGGAGTAGTATCCCTTGTGGTTTATGTACTCATGTGTTCCTTGCAGAGGGGAAATTCTGGGCACATAAGTCCCCTCAATAGCCCCAGGCCAGTCTGGGAAGCTCATTCTCTCAAAGCCAGCCATTATTTCAGGAACATTGTTTACGTTTGTGTAAATCACAGTCATGATTGCCTCTCAAGCCTCCACAACCACCACTCTGCCTGCTTCCCAAAGTAAGAGTGAAAGTACAAGCAGGAGCAGTTCGTCCACTGGTTCTGACTTTGGATGCAGGGAACATGCCCTTGAGCAGCTACAGCTAGCAAAAGATCTAAGAACCCTAGGATACGGCCCCAGAACCAGCCATGTCTGACTCCTGTTTATGTAGTGCAGTGCAGATACGTCTGTCAGCATGGGTCTGAGGTTCACATAGCAATTTAGTGTGGACACTCAAGCACAAGCTTGGAAAAAATGGTCTGCAGGCACGCGTATCACAGACCTGGGTTTACTATGCAGTGTAGCCATACTCCAAATGGCTGGCTCCCCCCTCTGTCTGATCTCCGGAGATTCCTGTGGATCTCATTTTGATAGCAAGCGGCCATTTCTTTAAACATGCATGAGGCTGGTTAAGATGCTGTTTGAAATGATTGTCTGAAAAGTATTGATTAGGGTGGCCTGAGAGGCATAACAAGAGCGAGGGGAGGAAATTACACAAAGGAAATCTAAGTTGAATGTCAGGAAGTGACCTAATGGAGGTGCCTCTTAGACTGGGGAATAGTCTCCCAAGGCAAGTACTGGGAGCTTCTAGTGCAACATGACACTAGAGAAAGCACTCAAGAGAACAATCCTATGCTGGCAGAGAGGAGTAAGATGACCTAATAAATCTTTTCCAGCTCAGGCTGTTCTGATTGTACAGACTATCCATAGATCATGGGTACAGATTGCTGGCACTTAAAATTTAAAAGGTCATAGAGCAGTTTTTAAACTGCAACAGTCAAATGAAAAAAAGTCCCGTTCAATTACATCATGCAATGGCAGACAGCTAAAAAGTGACAAGTTTTAAAAGTGGTTTTATACTAATGCTAGAAGTCTAAATAATAAGATGGGTAAACTAAAGTGCCTCGTATTAAATGAGGATATTGATATAATAGGCATCACAGAAACTTGGTGGAATGAGGATAATCAATGAGGATAATCAATGGGACACAGTAATACTAGGGTACAAAATATATCGGAAGGATAGAACAAGTCATGCTAGTCAGGGAGTGGCGCTATATGTGAAAGAAAGCGTAGAATCAAATGAAGTAAAAATCTTAAATGAACCAAACTGTACCATAGAATCTCTATGGACAGTAATTCCATGCTCTAATAATAAGAATATAGCAGTAGGGATATATTACCGACCACCTGACCAGGATGATGATAGTGACTGTGAAATACTCAGGGAGATTAGAGAGGCTATTAAAATAAAAAACTCAATAATAATGGGGGATTTCAACTATCCCCATATTGACTGCGTACATATCACCTCAGGAAGGGATGCAGAGATAAAGTTTCTTCACACCTTAAATGAGTGCTTCTTGAAGCAGCTAGTCCTGGAACCCACAAGAGGAGACACAATTCTTGATTTAGTCCTAAGTGGAGCACAGGATCAGGTTTAAGAGGTGAATATAGCTGGATCACTTGGTAATAGTGACCATAATATAATTTAATTTGACATCCCTGTTGTGGGGGAAACACCACAGCGGCCCAACACTGTAGCATTTCATTTCAGAAAGGGAAACTACACAAAAATGAGGAGGTTAGTTAAACAGAAATTAAAAGGTACAGTGCCAAAAGTAAAATCCCTGCAAGCTGCATGGAAACTTTTTAAAGACACCATAATAGAGGCTCAACTTAAATGTATACCCCAAATTAAAAAACATAGAGAAACAAAAAAGAGCCACCGTGGCTAACCAACAAAGTAAGAGAAGCAGTGAGAGGCAAAAAGGCATCCTTTAAAAAGTGGAAGTTAAATCCTAGTGAGTAAGATAGAAAGGAGCATAAACTCTGGCAAATTAAGTATAAAAATATAATTAGGAATGCCAAAAAAGAATTTGAAGAACAGATAGCCAAAGACTCAAAAAGTAATAGCCAAAAATTGTTTAAGTACATTAGAAGCAGGAAGCCTGCTGAACAACCAATGGGGCCGCTGGACGATCAAGATGCTAAAGGAGCACTAAAGGACAATAAGGCCCTTGCAGAAAAACTAAATGAATTCTTTGCATTGGTCTTCGTGGCTCAGGGTGTGAGGGAGATTCCCAAACCTGAGCCATTCTTTTTAGGTGACAAATCTGAGGACCTGTCCCAGATTGAGGTGTCATTAGAGAAGGTTTTGGAACAAATTGATAAACTAAACAGTAATAAGTCACCAGGACCAGATGGTATTCACCCAAGAGTTCTGAAAGAACTCCAATGTGAAATTGCAGAACCACTAACTGTAGTCTGTACCCTATCATTTAAATCAGCTTCTGTACCAGATAACTGGACGATAGCTAATGTGACGTCAATTTTTAAAAAGGGCTCCAGAAGTGATCCTGGCAATTACAGGCCGGTAAGCTTGACTTCAGTACTGGGCAAACTGGTTGAAACTATAGTAAAATAAAATTGCCAGACTCATAGATGAACATAATTTGTTGGGGAATAGTCAACATGATTTTTGTAAAGGGAAATCATGCCTCACCAATCTACTAGAATTCTTTGAGGGGTCAACAAGCATGTGGACAAGGGGGATCCAGTGGATATAGTGCACTTAGATTTTCAGAAAGCCTTTGACAAGATCCCTCACCAAAGGCTCTTAAGCAAAGTAAGCTGTCATGGGATAACAGGGAAGGTCCTCTTATGGATTGGTAACTGGTTAAAAGATAGGAAACAAAGGGTAGGAATAAATGGTCAGTTTTCAGAATGGAGAGAGGTAAATAGCAGTGTCCCCCAAGGGTCTGTACTGGGACCAGTTCTATTCAACATATTCATAAATGATCTGGAAAAAGGGATAAACAGTGAGGTGTCAAAATTTACAAATGATACAAAACTACTCAAGATAGTTAAGTCCCAGGCAGACTGTGAAGAGCTACAAAAGGATCTCTCAAAACTGGGTGACTGGGCAACAAAATGGCAGATGAAATTCAATTTTGATAAATGCAAAGTAATGCATATTGGAAAACATAATCCCAACTATACATATAAAAGGAAGGGGTCTAAACTAGCTATTGTCACTCAAGAAAGAGATCTTGGAGTCATTGTGGATAGTTCTCTGAAAATATCCACTCAATGTGCAGCAGCAGTCAAAATTGTGAACAGAATGTTGGGAATCATTAAGAAAGGGAGAGATAATAAGACAGAAAATATGATATTGCCTCTATATAAATCCATGGTGCACCCACATTTTGAATACTGTGTGCAGATTTGGTCACCCCATCTCAAAAAAGATATATTGGAATTGGAAAAGGTTCAGAAAGGGGCAACAAAAATGATTAGGGGTATGGAATGGTTGCCATATGAGGAGAGATTAATAAAACGGGCTGTTCAGCTTGGAAAAAAGAAAACGGGGATGGGGATATGATAGAGGTCTATAAAATCATGACTGGTGTGGAGAAAGTAAATAAGGAAGTTGACCCCTCAAAGAATTCTAATAGATTGGTGAGGCATGATTTCCCTTTACAAAAATCATGTTGACTATTCCCCAACCAATTATGTTTATCTATGTGTCTGACAATTTTGTTCTTTACTATAGTTTCAACCGGTTTGCCCAGTACTGAAGTCAGGCTTCCTGGCCTGTAATTCCAGCTCAGGTAGACATATGCGCACTAGCTTTGATCAAGATAGTGTGCTAAAAACAGCAGTGTACCTATGGCAGTGGGATGGGCTAGTCACCTGAACAGGTAGCTAGGGTTTGAGACAGGATTGTACTAGCCTGTGCCACTGCTCATATTGCCATGGCTACTCTGCTGTGTTTAGCATACTAGCTCGATCAAAGCTAGTACATGTGTTTGTACCCAAGCTGGAAAGCACACCTCTAGCTGCAGTGTATACATATCCATAGTTATCAGTGTAATTCCCCTCTCCCCTGTAAACTCCCACTCCAGTATAAGAGTGCCTTTTTCGGTTTAGTTTGTCAATTGGGAAGGGATTTAAACTAAACTGAAAAACACTCTTGCAAGAGTGTCCGCATGCGTGGGAGAGGGTGTTGCTTTCCTCTGTAGACAAAGCATTAAGAGGGAAGTGTCACCTATTGAATTGTCAACCCCATGTTCAGCTCACACTGAGTTCTCCATGGAAGTCTCCCATCCAGTGACACACCAGGCCAACCATATTTAGCTGAAAAGTTCTGAGAAGTTAGTGACTGGAGGTAGCATGACCACAGGGAGCTAATCTCCATGGAAAGTTATGACTCAGACTGTTCAGTTTTTTGCAGTATCATGTAGGCAGAAGTCAAACTCCTAATGAATTGCAGTCTAACACTTTGAATGCTGAGAATGAATCAAAATCATGTTTTGAAGTTTTTATAAAGGAAGTCATCTTATCAGATATTCAGACAGCAGTTATCACAGGGCTGGTCTACACTACCACAGTAAATCGTCTCTAACTTACGCAACTTCAGTCATGTGAATAATGTAACTGAAGTCAACATAGTTAGAGCCACTTACCGTGATGGGTAAACTGTGCTGTGTCAAAGGGAGAGCATCTCCTGTCGACTTCCCTTATGCTTCTCAGGGAGGTGGAATACACAAATCGATGGGAGAGTGCTCTCCCATCGATTTAGCATGTCTTCACCAGACCCACTAAATCGGCAGTCGCTGCATCGATTGCAGCGGTGCCGATCTACCAGTAATTGTAGACATGCCCTCAGGGGTGAGAGAAAAGCAACAGGGAAAGCAGAAAAATATACAAAGTAACTTGGCAAAAAATCCCCTGTGAATAGTATAATGTTCACAGCTTTGTGATGTTCCCTACAACTTTAATTAATTCACAGGATGCAAGTTATAATTTATTGTTATGTGATGTGCAAATGTGCTCATATATTTCTCAAACCTGTCACTTATTTTATCTAGAGCAAAAACAGAATTATAGAAACTAGTACTGGAGCAAACATACTAAATCATCCAGTGCATTTCCTTGAAAATACAGAATGGTTCCCTTCAATTTTTCTTCTAGTGCTGTGTCCAGTTTAGTTTTAAAGGACTCAAACAATGAGGCTTCCAATAGCTATTATATCTTACTTCCCAGGAGTTTTTTTCCTAATACCCAGCCTACATTTTCTCTATCTTAACTACATCTCATTATTCCTAGTCCGATACCCATGAATTACACTGAATAATTCCTCTCCTTCCTTCTTGTCTACATCCTTCAGATATTTGTAGAGGTCCCTCTATTCCCCCAGCCTTTGCTTTCCTCAGAATTGAGTCTCTCCAGTCCACTAATTATTTTTGTTGTTTCCTCTCAGAGCTCCTTCAATGTGTCCATATTTTCCCAGTAATGGCTTAGTGCTAGCTGGCAGGTTTAGGCCCAGTTCTGAGCCTACTCGTAATTAACATAGCTGTAGAGGTATCATTCTGACTGTACTCACAGCCTTTACCTCTTACTGAAGCCCAAATACAGCAGCCTTCACTCAATCAAAATTATTATTCTGAAGCTGCAGAAACAATCACAAAGATTTGTTCTTACCGAGGAGCAAATCTACAATGACAGCCTCTTGTGGCATTTTGTTTCTTGACATTTTCATAGATAGTGAAACCTATCAGCAATTTCCTTTCTTGTTATGCGTCTGTCCCCAATTATACTGAGCTCAGTTCTGTTCCACCTTTATCACCTTTAATAAGCAGTGATTTAAGACAGGTTTCACTGCAGACACAGAATCAAAGTGTGCTCAGACACTACCGTGATGGACAGCAGTACAAAACCCTAAGATAGGCGATATAAAACCCAGAATAAGGAGAGAGAAGAGAAAACAATTTAGACTGTTTTTCAGAAGCAAAAATCCTATGTATTCCAGAGACAATGCTCCCCCTAGAGGAAATTTCAGTGTTAAAGTCACATGTATCCTCCTGTTTAGTATAAGCCATAAAACATTACTGAGGTGTTAGTAGCATGGAGGTGTTGGTTGTTTCTGATGGAAACAAACCAATGGAGTTTGGCTGTCATGTTTACTACAACAGCCACAGAATCTCTTGATCTCCTTATAGGCTTAGACTGGAACTCACATCCACATGCCCAGCATTCATTCTCTTTCTCTTCCTAAGAGCCAAGCCCATGGAATGTAAAAGAAAATGGGCTTAATTAATACCAGATTTGAACTATTAAACCCATGAACACAGGACAATTTAGAGTTTTGCTCTCTGGGAAAATGGTTTGACTCCCCCATTTGTGTGTGGGGGACTTACACATGTTTTGGGTTTTGTTTTTGTTTTTACTCTGATACTGGGAGCCAAGGACAAAGCAGAGCAAAGAGTCAAAAGGGGAATGGGAGTCAGGAGGCCAGCAGATAGATGCTTCCCAGCATGTGGTAAGAGCTTGCTCGAGTTGAGTTCAATGAAAGAGGAGCAATAGAGTGCAGGAGACTAGGGTTGGAAGTGGCAGGAGTGGGAGGGTGAACCAACACCACCAGTGTCGCCAGATAGGGGAAAGTGTGAGCAACAAAGAGGCCACCGTAGGGATGGATGCCCACAAATGTGGCTGCACAGTGAACCAAATTTCGGGGAGAACAAGAAGATGGAGGGTGAGAGAAAGAAAGGGCTCACGATCAGTGTGTGCAGTGTCATGACAATGCACTAACTTTCATTTGTTTTCTGCTGTGTTACAGATCTAATGGGAGCCTGGCCTGTTGAACTTCAGGCCTTGGTGTTTCTCGGATTTCAGCAAGGAACACTGGTCAGGCCTAGATTTGGTTTTGCTTGCTCCTCTGACTCTGTCTCCGCTGGAAGAGAACTTAATGTAACAATGGAACCTCACCTCCAAGCCTTTCCAAACTGACCTCAGATGAACCAATCATAGGAAAGAGCCACAACTCTGGTCTGGAGTAGACAACAATCACCATCCACTTACCACCAAATTGGAAAGAGCAGCTAGACTAGACTTTCTTCCATTTCCCACTTGCTGTCTTCTCTTTAATCTGGTTTTACTTGTCTGTGTTGGTTGAGGAAACTGACTGGACAAAATGTGCAGCTGGGATCATACTGGAACGGTAACGTTAACATTCCATCACTTAATAAAAGGGTTATGAAACAAAGCTGCTTTTGTAACTCACCATTTTTCCTGTACACAGAGAGTCTGGTCCAAAAACCATTGAAGGCCATGGAAAGACTCCGACCAACATCAGTGGGCATTGGACTGGGGCCTTAGTAAATAAAGCAGAAATAAAGGAAACATTGTATGTGGTGGGGTGCAAAAGAGACTTCTAAATAATCCATAAACCACAACTGCAGGAGAAGGGGAGGAAGAAAGAGGGGAAGCAAGGAATGGGACAGAGATTGCTAGACGTGAAGTCAGACAGATGCAGATGAGAGCAGAGAGGTGTGTGGAAGGAAAGGTGGAGGGCATGATTGCTAGGCTAAGGTTGCTGGGGCTGATGTCACCCAAGGCAAGAAAATGGTGGCAAGTAGTTAGACAGATACCGTGAACGTGCCCTTTATTGTAGACCTTGGCAAAGTTTGCCAGGATGGAGTGGTATTGGGGGGACAGGTTCTAGATGTAGCTCATCCCTAATTCCTATGGGACTTTTTCTATCAGTATGTTCAAGCAGATCTGATTTATTGGCCTTCAAAGAACTATCTTCTAATTGGTTGCATCACTTTAAGGACTCAAGTTTGAAAATTATGACAGTGTTCATAAGTCTTTGCAGAAATACCTACCCTTTGTTTCCATGTACGTATATGCATGCCCCTGTGACATACTCAGCCAGACCACAGTTGGCATGCATTTATTTGGCCACTGTAAAATGTTGTTCTGAAAGTAGAAGCAATAGTTGATAGTGATAATATTTGGTACAGCAAAACTAGCGTACACAAATCCCAGGTATTGTAGAAATTTATATTGATCCTAATATCACATAATAGTAATGTAATAATTCTGTTCCAATGTTGATTCCATCCATTAGAGGAATAGGTTGGTGATTATTTTAATACATATTTATATTTTCTCTCACTTCCTTTTAGCAAGCAAAACAACCAGCCACCTCGACACAGATCATGTTTTATCTGCAAATGTTCCAGCAGGGGGCAGCATTTATTCATTTGTGGAGCAAGAATAAGAAAATGCCTTTTTCATTTTACTGAGTTTCTCTATCTCAACACAGCTTTTCAGCTGGGAAAAAACATCAGACATCAGACTTCTAAGGTTGAAATAAAATATTAAAAATGCCATATTCCAAAATGTTTACAGCTGGGTAGACAGGTAGCAAATGTGAGAGACAGAGGTGGGGATGAAAGGGTTAAAGCACTAGCTCTAGACCTTCCTTGTCCTGTTCATGAATATGATGCTGCTTTGAGCATGACTTGATATTCAGACCGAAGTGGCTGGGTGTTCAGATTCAGTGTCAGCAGATGACCCGGATCACAATGTTCCCATTTAGGAAAGCATTTTCATTGCAGTGCTCACAGTGTTCTCCTTGGTTCAAGATATATTACATCAGGGATCAAATATGCTAATGGAAATCCAAAATAAGCTCTAAATAATAAAGAAACATTTGTATTATTATCCCAGACCCCAATAATATTGCCTGGTGTTGCTACAAGAATAATAAAATTCTTCATTCAGTTAGGCCACTGTTATACTGTGTTTTTAAAACTTCCTGTGGAAAGCAAATTTTTAAAATTGAATAGTTTCATATAATGAATTAATTTTAAATCCATGGTTGTCCACAGTTCAACACCTTAAAATGTCTCAACATTGAGATCAAAACCTCTACAATCATCATTATTTAAACCTTGAGATAATCAAGTTATAATCCAGTTTGAGGAAGAATTCTTTAGCTGTTGTAAAGTACAGGAAAATTATCTTTATAAACAAATTTCTACTTTTAAAATACATTTTTTTTAAATTAGGGGTATCCTAGCCAAATTTGAATGTGGGTTATTCACGCCTACCTATTTAGATTCCCTCTACAATTTCAACTAGGTCCAATATATTTCTTTACTCCCTAAACTGTTGTGTAGCGTTGCTGAATCTCACCTCACAGGTGGCTGCATTTCAGTGGGGGGGTGGACTCTTACCTACCTCAGAGTTTGAGAAGCTTAGTTAGAACTATCTTGTACCTTCACTCTGCCCTATATTGGTATTTTAATATATGTGGTCACAAATTAGACTACATTGATTTTCAAAGACCTTAGGGAGTTCTTTTTTCTTTGTAGCTTTATTACAGGGCGGAGTCAAAGTTATTTGGATGCCTGAATTGTGTATTTCCATACTGTGTCATGTCTGGATTTCCTTTAACTATAACCTCAACTCTGACATTCTTGGGTTTGTAATACACGGTTCTGATATAAATACAGTATCCCTGTAATGTTTTTTTACCCTTTAAGTTTCTGATAAGTACTCTCAACTGTTAGAGGGCTTATTCCTTCACCCTCCCATTTCCCTGGTCCTTCTCACATGAACGGAGAGCAACAATACCGGAAGTCTGAAGGTGCAAACAATTCTATGTTTATTGGGGTGAACTTTCAGCAAGCTTAAATCCAAGTTCCTTTTTCCTTATTTTCGAATCCCAACTTACTTTCCGTTTGCCCCTAATTTATATAGTAATATTCTCAGCTATACCTTAACAAATCATTCTACTGAAATTTACCTAACCAGTCCTAACATATTGTAACATAATTAGCTAACCAATTATATCCCACCATCTTAATTAGTTTACACAATCAAAATTAATTATACAGCAGACAGAAACAATCACAAAATCAGACAGAGACCATGCAAATAAACAATAGCAAAGTGGGAACTATAATGACAAAACAATACAGAAGTGAGGATTTCACAACTACATCTATAAAGACATAAGGGTTTCCCAACTATGATAACTATTGATAAGTGAGTTCTTACCAAACAGAAAACTATCAACCTAAATTTCCTTTTACATCTTCTAGGCTCTTCCCTTTATCTGGAGGTGATAGATTGGATCACCTTTCTAACAGCCCCAGATTGCCTTATTTCAATATGACTGGTTTGAAATGTGTGAGGACGTTACCGTATGCATTCCAGCTTATGGCTGCTCCCACTGTTTAGCCAAAGGCCTTCGCTTAAGAACAGGGCCTCAGATTGTCACAGTGGGAGAAGGCCCTTACACAGGCAGACAGTAATTTTGATTCTTTCTTTTATACCTCTATAACTAGTGTGACAGACCCAGACCAGTGGGGTACAGGAGTCTGGTAGAGGGCAAATATACTGGTCACTGGATGAGTAGTTTTCTGTTCCCTGAGTGACCAGAGCAGGGGCTGCACTAGAGTAATCAGGAACCTGCTAGAACCAGTTAAGGCAGGCAGGCTAATTAGGACACCTGGAGCCAATTAAGAAGAAGCTGCTAGAATCAATTAAGGCAGGCTAATCAGGGCACCTGGGTTTTAAAAAGGAGCTCACTTCAGTTTGTGGTGTGAGTGTGAGGAGCTGGGAGCAAGAGGCGCAAGGAGCTGAGAGTGAGAGTGTGCTGCTGCTGCTGGAGGACTAAGGAGCACAAGCGTTATCAGACACCAAGAGGAAGGTCCTGTGGTGAGAATAAGGAAAGTGTTTGGAGGAGGCTATGGGGAAGTAGCCCAGGGAGTTGTAGCTGTCATGCAGCTGTTAGAGGAGGCACTATAGACAGCTGCAGTCCACAGGGTCCTGGGCTGGAACCCGGAGTAGAGGGCGGGCCTGGGTTCCCCCCAAATCTCCCAGTTGACCTGGACTATGGGTTCTTCCAGAGGGGAAGGTCTCTGGGCTGTTCCCCAACCCACATGGTGAATCTCTGAGGCAAGAAAATCTGCCAATAAGCGCAGGACCCACCAAGATAGAGGAGAAACTTTGTCACACTAGCTAAATGATAAGCATATACCTAAATTCTTAAAGTATAGGCCTTTACAAACAGGCCTGAATATCTATATCCTAACACTCCACCCCCTTTTTTTCTTTTTTCTTTTGGGATCCTCCTGCCCAGGTATCCCTGGAAAAGCAT
>NW_020664409.1:83845368-83855331 GCF_002925995.2 Terrapene triunguis | reverse complement strand
TCCGGTGCCTCCGGAAGGCGGCTCCTCCCTGCCAAGCTGCTGCAGCGGCCCAAGCCCAGCAAAGCCAGTGAGTGGACTTGGGACGGGGGCCGGTGGGGTGGGGAGGGCTCGTGGGGGGGCTGTGCACCCTCCAGGGGAGTTCAGGGGGCGGGGTGGGGGGAACCTGGTCTGGGGAGCAGTCCCTGGGCATGGCTGGCCCCTGGGGTCTATAAAGGCTCGTTGAGATTTGCCCCTCAATGAACCGATGTGTGTGTGTGTGGGGGGGGGGGCGCAAGGTGGAAGTTTTGCCTAGGGTGCAAAATATCCTTGCACCGGCCCTGTCTGGAGCCGGGGCCTGGAGAGCAAGTTCCTTCAGCCCCAGAGCCATGGTGGGGGCAGAGAGCTCCTTCACCTCCGGGCTGCAGCAGGGAGAGTGAGCTCCTCTGGCCCCGGGGCCACAGAATGTGCCCCTCCAAAAAGCAGTCAAATTTAAATTCCTGTGCACACCCCGGAATACACTAAAGCAGTGCAAAGCATCCAGAGAGCACCAACCAATAAAGCTAGATTTGCAGCTGCTTTGCATCACCAGAACAGTGCAGCAGCCAAAGGGTTCTGTTGAGTATAACCCTTAATTTACAACTGACTTGCTGGTTTAGAGGGCTGTGTTTGTGATATTGGTATAGTGGTATTAGATGAAGGGGGTGGAGGTAGTCCAATCCCAAAGTTCCAGTGTCTCTGTTCTTTAAAGGCTTCCCCTGCAATCTTCCCGCAGTTTCTCCAACCATGTAGCCTGAGGGGGCAAATCTTCAGCTGATGTAATTTATCATAGCTCCATTGGCTTCAATGGAGCTATGACAACATACCACAGCTGACAATCTGCCTCTGTCACTGCACAATGGAGTCATCAATGCTAAGAGGAGCTTTCCAATACTGATTCCCGAGCAAATTGCAGTCACAGAATCAGATGGACCAAATAATCTACCAGTGAGAACACTTGTCACATGTACAGCCCCCATCATACCACTAACAGCAAAAGGGGAGTGTAAAAAGAGGGAAGATACAAGCATTCAGTTAGCACAAATTGAGATATTGAGAACAAAATTAATCAAGAAACCAACATGAAGAGAAGAAATTCTTGCATTACCTATACACCAATGTAAGAGCCTGTATAACAAACAGGAGGAATTGGAATTGCTCATTTATGAGCATAAACTCTATCTAGTTGGTATTACTGAAACCAGGATGGGGGGGGGGATGATTTGGAATGTTAAAATCATTATAATCTGAAATCATTATAACCTATTTAGAAAGGATCAAGTGGGCAAAAGGAGAAGGGGAGTGGCACTCTACATCAAAAGTGGCATTACCTGTTTCTGACTCACTGATAACTCAGAAGAAAATGATCTTGAATGCTTATGGATCCATGTCTTAACAGATAAAACACAAGATGGGGTATTAAATGGTGTCTGCTATAGACCACCAAATCACACTAGGGAACAGGATGACCAACTCCTTATGCACTTGTCTATAATGTATAGGGAAAAACCCTATGTGATCATGGGGGACTTCAGTTTGAGTGACATATGCTAGAGATTTCCTAAAGCCAGTACTAAAACATCTTTAGAATTTCCAAACATTACATTAGGGAAGTTAATAGCAATGAATATAAATCGCAAGTTAGAAATTGTATAAATTTGATAAGGGAAGCCAGGGGACCAAAATCTATGGCCAGTCCAGTTAACAACAATAAGAAGGAAGTTTTAAAATATAATGGGAACAAAAAGAATCTTGAGAATGGTATTGACCCACTATTACATGGAAATGGTAAAACTAGCAATAATAATGCAGAAAAGGCAGAAGTGTTCAATAAATATTTCTGCTCTGTATTTGGGGAAAAACAGATGATATAGTCTCATCATATGGTGATGGTAATATTCTTTCCATTCCACTAGTATTTCTGGAGGACGTTAAACAGAAGGTACTAAAGTTAGACATTTTTAAATCAGCAGGTGCAGATAACTTGCATCCAGAGATTTAAAAGGGCTGGCTGAAAAGCTTGATGGACCATTAACACTGATTTTCATTAAGTCTTAGAAGTGGGAAAGTTCCAGAAGAAAGCTAATGTTGTGCCATTTTTTAAAAAAAAGGTAAACAGGATCACCCAGGTAATTATAAGCCTGTCAGCCTGACATCAATCACAGGCAAGATAATGGAGCAGCTGATATGGGACTTCATTAATAAAGACTTAAAGGAGAGTAATGTAATTAATGCAAATCAACATGGGTTTATGGAAATTAGATCCTGTCAAACTAACTTGATATATTTTTTGATGAGATTACAAATTTGGATGATAAAAGTAATAATGACATAATATACTTAAACTTCTGTAAGGCATTAATTAAAAAAATGATTAAAAGACTAGAAAAATATAAAATTAACATGGCACACATTAAGTGCATTAAAAACTGGCTGACTGATAGATCTCATAATGTAACTGTAAATGGGGAACCATCATTGACTGGGTCTGTTTCCAGTGGGGTCCTGCAAGGATCGGTTCTTGGCCTTATACTATTTACTGTTTTTATCAATGACCTGGAAGTAAACATAAAATCATCACTGATGAAGTCTGCAGATGACACAAAAATTGGAGGAATTGTAAATAATAGTCACGGATTCAGAGCAATCTAGATAGCTTGGTAAACTGGGTGCAAGCAAACAATATGTGTTTTTATGTAGTTAAATGTAAATATATACATCTGAAGCCATACCTACAGGATGGGAGACTCTATCCTGGGAAGCAGTGACTATGAAAAAAGATTTGGGGGTCACGGTGGATAATCAACAGAACACAAGCTCCCAGTGTGAAGCTGTGGTCAAATAGAGCTAATGTAATCCTGGGATGCATAAAAAAGGGAATCTTGAGTAGGAGTAGAGAGGTCATTTTACCTCTGTATTTGGCACTGGTGTGACCGCTCTAGAACACTGTGTCCAGTTCTGGTCCCCACAATTCAGGAAGGATGTTGATAGATTGGAAAGGGTACAGAGAAGAGCCAGGAGAATGATTAAAGGATTTGAAAACATTCCTTATAGTGATATACTGAAGGAGCTCAATCTATATAGATGAACAAAGACAAGACTAAAGGCTGACTTGATTACAGTCTATAAGTTTCTACATGGGGAGCAAATACTTAATAATGGGTTCTTCATTCTAGCAGAGAAAGGTATCACATGATTCAAAGGCTGGAAGTTGAAACTAGACAAATTCAGCTGAAAATAAGGTGTACATTTTTAATGATGAGAATAATTAACCATTGGAACCAAAGGCAGATTCTCCATCACTGACAATTTTAAATTAAGATTGAATGTTTTTTTCTAAAATATCTGCACTAGGAATTATTTTGAGGAAGTTCTATGGCCTATGCTATATGCGAGGTCAGACGAGAGGATCACACTGGTCCCTTCTGGCCTTAGAATTTATGACTCTATGAATCACTTAATCATTACCATCAATAGATTTTAAACATGCAAATTAGCTGTACAGTAAGGGTGGTGATTGGTTGAGTTACCTCTGATGCCACAATTGTCCCATATAAGAGTTACTTGACGTAACTCTTTATTGATATGACCCTGTTGTACTTTCTCTAATCTAAACAATTAGATACAACAATCCATTAATAACAGCTTAATTGAAATCTAATTTATTTCAAATATAGCCCATGCACAAGATTTCAATGAATTTTAACTACATGAAAAGTTTGAAGAATCTGTGTTATTCTTTTATTAAGATTATTTGGGACAAAAATAAAGACACCTAGATGCTAAATTTCTTAAAGGATCCTATTTTTATTTTTAATTTACAAACTATTGAACAGATTTACTTGTAAAATCTTAGTAAATTAATTTTGTACTCAAGGAGTACATTCCGTACTTGTGGGGCAGACATGCTGTATTTTCCCTACAAAACAAGGAGGCTGAATTCCTGCTTTACATGCCAAACAGAATTCAACATTAACTATGGGGTTGTGACTACAGCCTTCGATAATAAGCTGGATGCAGTACTAGTTTGGATCTCAGATCCTTAGCCAACTGCTTCATGTTGCCTCCTCTGGCATCTAGTTGTGAGGCGGTTATGAACTTTCTAATGCCAGATTCCCAAGCACATCTTAATTTATCTAAAGTTCTTTCAAAATGTTCCATAATTTATCACTGTTGCCAGTCTGTCATATTTAGCTATACCTCCTGAAACCTTGAGTAAGCTTGGCAGTTCAGGAGCTGCCAGTGCATTAGAGCCATACTGGTCATGTGAAGAAGTGTTGTCTTCTGGAAGTTTTTTTCCAGAATTTCTTTTTAAAAAACAGCCTCTTAGAGCTGTTTGTAGCCCTTACAGCTAGATAAGAAACTCAAAGGCTCATAATGGATCTGATTTGTTTACATTAGCAACATGTAGGCCAAGTATATATTGACTTCCATAGTAACTGCAGTATGCTCAGCACCTTTGAAAAATCAAGGTATTTAAATATGGATTTAGGAGTCTAAAAGATGACATCTATTTAGGAAAATCTTGGCCACAGTGTTCAACAGAAATCTCTTTGACCATCTTATGTCTCTCCCTTACATCTGCAAATACCCGTTCATATTTTCAGCTCCAGTTCACAGAAACAATTAAACAGATACATTCAGCACAATGCACGTCTATCTGGGCATAGCAAAGAGGTCTGGCCTCCCTCAGAGATTGATAGCGAGGGAGGGCCAGACCAGGAAACCAGGAAAGCCACGCCCACCATGCTGGAAGCAGGGGGTGGGACAGGAACAGCAAGTATAAAAGGTGGGCCCTGTAGCTCAGTTGGGCTGAAGCTGCTGAGGGAGGCAGATGCTTCCACCCTGGTACTGGAGCCAGAGCCCGCTGAGGACTTCTGCTGTCCCAAGGACTCATTTGAACTGCCTGAGCTACCAGACATGCCCAATGCTGAGGAGCAGCTGGGATTACTGCTTGAAGTGTACCTAGGGGAGATGGAGGACACCCCTGAGATCCAGGTACGCCCTGAAGGGAGGGAAGGAAGTGGCCCAGGGATAGCTGACTATGGTCTGGCTGGGTTGCTGCCTGAATCCTGTCCGGTGTGTTGTGGCTGGATCCCTGCTGACCCAGTGGTGGAACATTCTGCCACTGTTAGGGCCTTGGACTGGGGATGCAGTGGAGTTGGGTGGGCCTGTGTCCCCCTACCCTCTGCCACCCCACCTCTGGAGCCTGTGTGAGTCTATTGTTTGCTGATCTAGGACGTGAGCCTGTGCTGGGTGTCACCCCTTGCCGCAGCCCCCTGGACTGTGCTGGGCGCTCACCCCTGCCTGAGGGCCTGGGTTCCCAGATTATACCTGGCTTTACCCTGCCTGAGGGTTGGGCTTTAGACAGCTTGGTGCCCTGCCTGCCTGAGGGCTTGGCCCCTGAACCACTCACTGCTCTACCCTGCTGGACGGATTGAGCCCTAAGACTGCTGACTTCCCCCATTATTTTAGACTGTGCTTACAGGGGTGTGACAGCAAAGAGGTGTGGCCTCTCTCTGAGATTGACAGTGAGGGAGGGACACACATGTCTACACTTCAATTAAACACCCATGGCTGGCTCATGTCAGCTGAGTTGGGCTCACAGGGCTGTAAAATTGTGATGTATTGCTTGAGGTTCTAGCCTGAGCTCTGGGACCCTTCCTCCCCATGGGGTCCCAGAACCTGACATACTTGACAAACCTGAAATGGGCCCAGGTCAGCTGACACAGGCCAGTCACAGGTATTTAATTGTAGAATAGACATACCCCAAGTAAACTTGCTTTTCTTCATTGGGCTAAATGTATTCAATTGATTCCATTTTTGTTTGGCAACATATCAGTCAAGAGCCAGCTGGAAGAAGCCAGCTGGAAAGGAAGAAGAAACCAAAAACCAAACAAAATTGAAGAGAAGAATTCTGCATATTAGCTCTAGCTTAGATAGTGCATAAATAATGTTATAGTGCAGGCTGTCACCCTTTCTTGACTTGTTTTTCTTATAATTTTAATTCTGTCATTTGTTGATTGAAAAGGGGGAGTTTCTCTCTTTTCAATCCCTGGTTCTGGATCTTGCATTAATGTGGTGCTCAGGACTCTACTAGTTATAACTAATAAGAAATTCTTTATTTTAACAGACTCCGTTCCTTGAAAATAGGAATATTTTGTGTGTGAGAGAGCATCAGTTTTTATTACGTATAAGACAACCTCGGAGGTCAAGTATGAGATAAGAGGTTATCAGGATCCTTGTTTATGAAATGGGTCCTATTCTGTATGGGGAATATTGCAATAGTCTGTTCTTGTCTTGATTTGTGACTTTTGGCAAGTTGCTCAAGCTCTCTGTGGCTCAGTGATTTTTATCTGTAAAATGAGAGGATAATGCTGCTTAACTAGGTTTGTAAGATGCTTTGAGGTATACAGAATTGGCTTAGAATAGTTTTCTGCTGTGGTCTCCTACTATTGATGATGCTAAACATATAGAGGCGATGCAGCACTCTGCATATACCCCAATGCAGTTTAGGGAGTATCTAGGTCTTGATCATTTGAGGATCTAAATGCTTCTTATAAGGTGCTACATGCCCTTGTTACAGATGAACTAAGTAGGAGCTCTAGTGCAAACTCTGTACTTCCGAGGCGACAGTTGCCAGCTTGCAGGATCTGGCCCTTACTTCCTTACTGAGCATTTCTAGCCAGGCTAATTGGTCCTGGTGTGTGACTGGGGCTCCTAGGCTGGTGCTATGGTAATACATATAATGATAATAATACTGCCCATTTCGCCATTTTCTTTCCCTAACTGGGTAGTATGACACATATAAAATACACTGCTCATTTTTCATATTCAGATTTTGTAGACTTACAGCTTGGTTCTCCACTGTGTCACTTCATTTTCCAGCAGTGTGACTCCACTATCATCAATGGAGCCACACCAGCCTGAAACTGGAGGAAAGCAGTGGAAATTCAGGTCCATCCAATTTTTATGCATCAAGTTACTATAAGGGAGAGCACATGTTGAACACAATAGATGAACATAGAGAGCACATAGGTGAACCCAATATGGTGGGAAACAGTCAACACGCCTTTTGTAAAGGGAAATCATGCCTCACCAATCTATTGATATTATTTGAGGGTATCAATAAACAAATCTTTTGAGGGTATCCAGGGTACTTGGACTTTCAAAAAGCCCTTGACAAAGTCCCTCCAAACGCTTTTAAGCGAAGTAGGCAGTCATGGGATAAGAGAGAAGATTCTCTCAAAGGCCAGTAACTTGTTAAAAGATAGGAAACCGAGTTAGGAATAAATGGTCCGTTTTCACAGTGGAGAGAGGTAAATAGTGGGGGTCCCCTAAGGATCTGTACTGGGACCCAAAATGCCAGATGAAATTCAATTTTGATAAATGCAAAGAAATGCATACACCTCTACCTCGATATAACACTGTCCTCTGGAGCCAAAAAAATCTTACCATGTTATAGATGAAACCACGAACTTGCTTTCATCCACCAGAGTGCGCAGTCCCACCCCCCCGGAGCACTGCTTTAATGCGCTATGTCCGAATTTGTGTTCTATCAGGTCGCGTTATATCAGGGTAAAGGTGTATTGGAAAAATAATCCCAACTATACATACAAAATGATGGGGTCTAAATTAGCTGCTACCACTCAAGAAAGAGATCTTGGCGTCATTGTGGATAGTTCTCTGAAAGCATCCACTCAGTGTGCAGCAGCAGTCAAAAAGCTAGCAGAATGTTAGGAACTATTAGGAAAAGGACAGATAGTAAAACAGAAAATATCATAATCCACCATATAAATCCATGATATGCCCACACTTTAAATACTGCCTGCAGTTCTAGTCACCCCATCTCAAAGAAGATATATTAGAATTGGAAAAAGTACAGAGAAGGGCAACAAAAATGATTAGGGGTTTGGAACAGCTTCCATATGAGGAGCAATTAAAAAGACTGGGGGTGTTCAGCTTAGAAAAGAAACTATCAAGGGGGGATACGATAGAGGTCTAAAATCATGAATGGTGTGGAGGAAAGTGACTAGGGAAGAGTTATTTACACCTTAACATAGCACAAGAACTAGGGGTCACTTAATGAAATTAATAAGCAGGAGGTTTAAAACAAACATAAGTACCTTGTGACAGGGCTGGAGGGACCCTGTCTAGTGCAGGGTGAGTGCACCCTGTCTGCCTTCGGGTGACACCTGCATCTACGTCACCTGCGTCTATGTCTCCATAACCAGAGTCAATATACTTGCCTCTGTTAGCGGAGCAATAATGTCTAATGGCCAAAGTCAATGTTTTAGCCTTGCTCAGTGGGGGAGTATGGCCCAATGGCAGAGTCAATAGATCCTTCCTCTTGGCAGGGCAGTAAGAGCGGCTTGTCACAGAGTTGGGGGAGACAAGGCCCTACACCCCCGGCTTCCTGCGATTCACCATGACTCAGTAAAACAGAAGGTTTATTTAGATGACAGGAACACAATTCAAGACAGGTTTTGCAGGTACAGACAACAGGACCCCCTCAGTCAGGTCCATCTTGGGGGGCCAGGGGAGGCCAGGAGGTCTGTCTGGCCTCCCCTCCATTTTTCCAGCCAGCTCCAAACTGAAACTCTCCAGCCCCTCCTCTGCCTTTGTCCCTTTCCCGGGCCAGGAGGTCACCTGATCTCTTTGTTCTTCAACACCTTCAGTTGGCACCTTTGTAGAGGAGGGGCCCAGGCCATTAGTTGCCAGGAGACAGAGTGTCAGTGATTCTCTGTGCAGACAGTATAACAGGGGCCCTCTTGGGCTTTGCAATAATCACACACAGCAGGGCCTTTTGGCTGAAGTCAATTAGAACCGCCCCAGTTCTCAGGGCAGTAAGAGCTAGTTTTCAAAGTCCATGGATTCATCTCTGTTTGCAGGGCAGTACGGCCCAGTGGCCACAGTCAATGGCTTCACCCTCGTTCACAAGGCAATAAGACCTAATGGCCAAGCGGCCTCAGTCAGGGTAGGGTGCTGCCACTCTCAGAAAGGGGGATAGTGGTGGCCTGAGTAGGGGGGCCTGGGCCCTCCCTCTCTACTGGGCCCTAGCCCAGGGCCCTGATACTGGCAGGAGCATGTGCCACTGAGTCAGCGGGGGAGTCCAACTGAAACACACTGACTCAATTCTCCAATTCCCCAACCAGGCCACTATTTGTTTCCCCTGGGCTGCTTCCTACCATGTTTCTCACCACTGTGGTCTGGACAGCTCGGCTGTCTCTGGGTTCCCTGGACTGCACTGTCCCCAGCGACTCTGGACTCTGCGGGGCCTCTATGCGTAGCCTGGGTTGCGGTGTCTCCGGCTCCCACGGCCTCTGGCTTTGGCTGATCCTTGGCCAGAGCCTGCAGTCCTTCCTTTCTGGCGGTCCGCCCCAACTCAGCTGAGCTGCTCCCTTTTATACTGATGAATTTGGAGGATGCCCAGTAGAGTTGAGGGGGTATGGCTTCCTCAGCCTACAATGAGGGTTAACCTCTCCCAGTGCGGGGCATGTACTCCCCGTCACACACCTCTTCACACAATGCACAGTCAACCTGTGGAACCTGTTGCCTTGGGATATGAAGGCCAAAAATATAACTGGATTAAAAAAAGTTAGGATAGATCCATCAGTGGCTATTAGCCAAGAAGGTCAGGGGAATGCAACCCCATGCTCTGGGTGTCCCTAAACCTCTAACTGCTAGAAGCTAGAAGTGGACAACATGGGACAGATCACTTGATAAATTGCCCTGATCTGTTTGTTCTCGCTGAAGCATCTGCCACTGTCCACTGTCAGATTATGGATACTGGGCTAAATGGACCATTGGTCTGATCCAAGTATGGCCATTCTTATGTTCCTATGTTGCTTAGTCATTTACTATCTATGTTCTACAATCAAATGCTAACACATTCAATAACACAAATGCAAAGTGCTCCACTTAGGAAGAAAAAATCAGTTTCACACA
>NW_020664409.1:83837967-83842368 GCF_002925995.2 Terrapene triunguis | reverse complement strand
CCTCTCGAGGTCCCTTCCAGTCCTAGAATCTATGAATCTATGAAAAACACCACCACACATAAAACCCCTTCAGGACAGAAGCAATATAATGCAGCTTCCCAAAACAATGGACCTGTATTGATGGTTATCTACAGAGAAATGGTATTAAATGATATGTACAGTTGCTACACTAGGGCTCTAGTCTGCTCGCATTGAAGTCAGTGTGAGTTTTGCCATAGATCTGGCTGTAAGCCATATCAGGCCCTTAGTTACCACTACAGATTTAACATGTGCATAGTTGTTTTAGTGTAAGTGTATCTGTCTGCAAATAAGACTATGTATAGTGCACTTCAGAAGGCGTGTTTGGAATTTATGGGCCAGTTGATGCTACACTGTTGAAAGAACAGATGTTCCAGTGATTGAACTAGACATCCAGAGTGATTAAAATCAAAAATTTCACTTGGTTGACTAGAACTTGACTCACATAGCTTAGTCTGCTAAAATATTATACTGCTACCCTGCCCTTCCCTGGCCTGTAGTTTCCATTCTCATAAAACAGATGAGAAAAATCAATTAGTGTCCAGTGTCCCTAATCATTCTTTTAAAGTGGTTGCTGCTTTAACCATTTGTCCTATTTAATGTGCATGCTGCCGTAACCATTGGTCCTATTAAAGTGCTTTGCTTTCCACACCAGCTACCCTGAACATATTAAACATCAGGAGAAGGAACTTAGTAATGCTTTACAATATGCAGATGCTGGTTAACACTAATAGATTATACCATTTGTCATAATATCGGGCTTGACCCTGCCAACAGGTGCCTGGGTAACAATGTAACTACTTGAATAAGTAAGCTTACTCACCTGAGTAACTGTTCTCAGGATCAGGACAGTAGATATTAAGGAATATTAATTTGATGAAAAGTGAAGTGATTTTTTATTAGCACCTCCAAGGTCTGTAACTGCAGATTGCAAGAGAGGAGGGTCACAGAGCCTGAACATCTATACTGCAATTTTTAGCCCTGTAGCCCAAGTCCTATGAGCCAAAGACAACTGACCTGGGCCAGCTGTGGCCATGCTGTGGGTCTTTTATTCCAGTGTAGATCTACCCACAGTGAACAAAGACCCAGTCCCTACCTCTAAAGAGTTTACAGTCCAGACTGACTATGACAGGGATACTGACAAAGAGAAGATGGAATACACAGAATAAAGTAGTGGCGTCATTTGAGCAGTACACAGCACACCTGTGCTATTTCCTAGAGTTGTTCTTGTTTTGTTAAATTCACTTTAAATGATTAAAATTAGACAGAAGAAGGTTGTCTGAGTGATTATGGGACACACTGATCCTCCTACCAAGTTTTTACACTGTACTCAGCACAGTGGTATTCAAACACCTTACAACCACTGGTATTTTTCTGAATACAACCCAGAACCCCTATGCTGCAGTCTGATCTGTGCCTGAGGTAAGGGGCTGCCCATGCAGAGTCCAGCTGACATCACTGGGAGCTAGTCTATACAAGAATCTCTACAGAGGTGCAGCTCTCCCATCGGCTTAATTACTCCACTACCCTGAACGGTGGTAGCTATGTTGACGGAAGAGGTTCTCCCACTGACAGAGTGCTGTCCACACCAGCGCTTAGGGGAGTGTCACTCACATTGTTCGGGGAGGTGGTTTTTCCACACCCCTGAGTAACTTCAGTTACACTGAAGTAAGCGCTGGTGTGTACAAGCCCTGGGACACTGCCCAGGTGCAGGAGCCTGCCTGCATAGAACCAATTCCAGGATCGGGCACAGCAGAGTATTTGCTTTTTTATTTTGTTTTGCAGCAAAGTTTCACTGTGTGACTCCTATTCAGTTTATCTCCTGTTATAACCCCCACATTCTTCTATGTGTTAAATTACACCTAGCTAATATTCCCGCCCGATTTTATATTTGTGCTTTTGTATTTTTCCTTCGTATGTGAACCACTTTATATTGGCCTTCACTACATCTCATCACATTGATTTCAACTCATAGGTCCAGTTTGCCAGCCTGATACTATCCACAGTATTTCAGTCCCAACATCTCTCACAATGATGGCATAGATGCCTGCCTCAAATATTTTCAAGACAATGGACAACCCTCAGATATCCACCCCAAACACATTGCCAAACTCCTCCATTTCATCCTGACCCATAACAATTTTACATTCACCAACCAAAGCACACGAACAGCCATGGGTACTAGGATGGCTCCCCCATATGCCAACCTCTTCCTGGGCCACCTTGAAGAAGAATTTCTGGATAAATGCACCATGATACCAATGATATACCTAAGATATACATTGATGATATTTTCATCGTCTGGACAAACAACTTAAACTCCCTATGACTGGAGGGGTGTTAATGGGCCACTTCACCTTGAATTGTCCTTTGAAATATGTGTTAGCTACTTATGCTAAACAATCTGTTCCACCTTGTATTTAGCTGTCATACTCTGAGTACATTTCCCAGCCCTGAAGAAGAGCTCTGTGTAAGCTTGAAAGCTTGTCTCTCTCACCAACAGATCCAATAAAAGATATTACCTCACCCACCTTCTCTCTCTAATATCCTGGGACTGACACAGCTACAATACTGCATACAACAATCTCTTCATGTTAAATATCATTAGTTAAATGGGACAAGCTCACCAGATGTAGCTGGTAGTTTAAAGCTCCCTATGTCTACACTACGAGAGTAGTTCGATTTTACTTAAATAGAATTTGTGGAACCGATATTACAAAGTCGAACGTCTGTATCCACACTAAGGACAGTAATTCGACTTTGTGAGTCCACACTGACGGGGCAAGCGTTGACATTGGAAGCGGTGCACTGTGGGCAGCTATCCCACAGTTCCGCAGTCCCCACTGCCCATTGGAATTCTGGGTCGAGCCCTCAATGCCTGCTGGGAAAAAAAAATGTGTCGAGGGTGGTTTTGGGTAACTGTCATCCAACCGTCACTCCCGCCCTCCCTCCCTGAAAGCGTCGGCGGGCAATCAGTTCGCACACTTTTCTGGTGAGCGACAGTGCGGATGCCACAGCACTGCGAGCATGGAGCCCGCTGCGATCATCGCTGCAGTTATGGATGTTGTCAACACCTCGCACCTTATCATCCACCTTTTCCAGAGGCAGATACTGAGAAATCGGGCGAGGAGGCTACGGCAGCGCGGTGAGGACATTAAGTCTGAGAGGGGCACAGACCTCTCACAAAGCACGGGACCCCGCGCCGTGAACATCATGGTGGCAATGGGTCATGTTGATGTTGTGGAACGGCGATTCTGGGCCCGGGAAACAAGCACGGACTGGTGGGACCGCATAGTGCTGCAGGTCTGGGATGAATCACAGTGGCTGCGAAACTTTCGGATGCGGAAGGGAACTTTCCTGGAACTTTGTGAGTTGCTGTCCCCTGCCCTGAAGCGCAATGACACCCGGATGCGAGCAGCCCTGACTGTCCAGAAGCGAGTGGCCATAGCCCTCTGGAAGCTTGCAACGCCAGACAGCTACCGGTCAGTCGCGAACCACTTTGGCGTGGGCAAATCTACCGTGGGGGTTGCTGTGATGCAAGTAGCCAACGCAATCGTTGAGCTACTGCTGTCAAAGGTAGTGACCCTGGGAAACGTGCAGGTGATCATAGATGGCTTCGCCGTGATGGGATTCCCAAATTGCGGTGGGGCTATAGATGGAACTCACATCCCTATCCTGGGACCGGACCACCAGGCCAGCCAGTACATTAACCGAAAGGGCTACTTTTCAATGGTGCTGCAAGCACTGGTGGACCATAGGGGACGTTTTACAAACATCAACGTCGGATGGCCGGGCAAGGTTCATGACGCTCGTGTTTTCAGGAACTCTGGTCTGTTTAGACGGCTGCAGGAAGTTATTTACTTCCCAGACCACAAAATAACTGTTGGGGATGTGCAGATGCCTATAGTGATCCTCAGGGACCCAGCCTACCCGCTAATGCCCTGGCTCATGAAGCCCTATACAGGCGCCCTGGACAGTGAAAAAGAACTCTTCAACTACCGGCTGAGCAAGTGCAGAATGGTGGTGGAGTGTGCTTTTGGACGTCTCAAGGGGAGATGGAGAAGCTTACTGACTTGCTCTGATCTCAGCGAAACCAATATCCCCATTGTTATTGCAGCTTCCTGTGTGCTCCACAATCTCTGTGAGAGCAAGGGGGAGACCTTTATGGCGGCGTGGGAGGTTGAGGCAAATAGCCTGGCTGCTGATTATGCCCAGCCAGACAGCCGTGCGATTAGAAGAGCCCAGCAGGATGCGCTGTGCATCTGGGAGGCTTTGAAAGCTAGGTTCCTCAGTGAGCAGGGTAACCTGTGACTATTACGTTTGTTTAAAGAGAAGCTGAACCTGCCCCCGTTTCTTTACCCAGTTAATGTTGACTATCCTCTC
>NW_020664409.1:83813320-83837957 GCF_002925995.2 Terrapene triunguis | reverse complement strand
GAGGAATGACAGGCTCCTGCTCCTAGAGCGGTCCGCAGTGCTGGACTGGTTGTTTCAACGGAGCCTGCCACCCCTCCTTTTCGGGACTCTGTGTGTGGGGGCTATGTGACTTTGTGGCGGGGGAGGACGGTTACAGATCCCCTGCTGCGTGGCTCTGTGATCCAGGATAAGGACCGCTGCATAAGATCTCTAACCGCCCTCCCCCGCCACAAAGTCACATAGCCCACCCCCACACCGAACATGAAAACCACCTCCCAGACTGACCAGGGTGCCTAGTGACTGCAATGTGTGTGTGACCTTCTGCTGAACCTGCCCCCGTGTCTGTACCCTGGTAAAGGTGACTTTCCTCTCCAATTACCAATCCTCTTCCCCCCCTTCAAACACACTCTCCTCTAAAAGAACATGACGGAAACAGTAATTAACAGAAACATTTTTTTTATTAGCAACTACACAGTTAGGGGATGAAACTGAGACAGGGGCTTGGGTGAGGCGGGAAGGAAAGGACTTATCAAATTTTTGGGAATGAGAGCCTTCTGGTACTGGAGCAGTCTGCAGGGGTGGAGTGACGGTTTTCACGGCCCTTGCCGCCCCTCCTTCTTGGGACTTTGGGTGAGGGGGGTATGGGACTTGGTGGCGGGGGAGGGCGGTTAGAGAGAGACTGCAGCGGGGCTCTGTCCTCCTGCCTCCGATCCTGCAGAACATCCACAAGGCGCCGGAGCATGTCCGTTTGCTCCCTCATTAGTCCAAGCAGCGTTTGAGTCGCCTGCTGGTCTTCCTGCCGCCACCTGTCCTCCTGTTCATAGAATCATAGAATCATAGAATATCAGGGTTGGAAGGGACCTCAAGAGGTCATCTAGTCCAACCCCCTGCTCAAAGCAGGACCAATTCCCAACTAAATCATCCCATCCAGGGCTTTGTCAAGCCGGGCCTTAAAAACCTCCAAGGAAGGAGACTCCACCACCTCCCTAGGTAACGCATTCCAGTGCTTCACCACCCTCCTAGTGAAATAGTGTTTCCTAATATCCAACCTGGACCTCCCCCACTGCAACTTGAGACCATTGCTCCTTGTTCTGTCATCTGCCACCACTGAGAACAGCTGAGCTCCATCCTCTTTGGAACCCCCCTTCAGGTAGTTGAAAGCTGCTATCAAATCCCCCCCCGTTCGCTGTGTGATCGCTGGTATTGCGACATGTTCTCCCTCCACTGGGTCTGCTGGGCCGCCTCGGCTCGGGAGCAGCCCATAAGTTCTGAGAACATGTCGTCCCGTGTCCTTTTCTTTCTCCGCCTAATCTGCGCTAGCCTCTGGGAGGGGGATGCTGGGGTAGGAGACAGTCGCAGCTGTCGGATGGGAAAAAGGGAGTGAATTCCTCACAAAGATAAATTTTTGTGAACAATGAACATAGTCTTTCTCTGTGAACAAGATCATGCACAGCACCTATCACATGTGCACTCAGGACAAGTTCGAATTTTCGGCCTTCGCATTCAGTGCCTGGGGTCTTGCAGTGGAGATCAGACAAGCGGGGCAGGACAGCGGAATTCGGGTAGCAGGCTGACATGGGAAGCCGTAGACTTTTGGCTGCATAAAACTTAAATTATAGCAGTGCCCTCCTTTCACGTTCAAAGCAATGCTCCTACCGTTGGCCAGTTCCTGCTGCCAGCAATCTGGCAAGCATGAACTCTGCTCCTGTCCCACCCCCTCGCGGTTGTCCCCGGGAAAGATCCCTGTATGCTGCCCCTCTCCCGCCTCCACCGCGTGGCTGTAAACTGCCGGTTACAGTTATGTAAAGGAACAGGCAAGCAGTCCCAATAGTAACATTCCCCTAATTCAAAGCAGGTCACCATGAGCGACATCACTCTGCTGAGGATTTCGGAGACAGAGAAAGACCGCATGCTGCGTGAAAGCCAGCAAAATCCAGGGCCGTATGCCGCCATGCTCTGCAAGGCAATGATCCCAGAGTACTTGATGATAGCCTGGCGTGGAAAAGTTTCCTACCACGGAGGACACAATAAGGCCGCTCTCCCCAGGAACCTCATGCAAAGGCTTTCCAATTACCTCCAGGACAGCTTCGTGGAGATGTCCCATGAGGATTTCAGCTCTATCCCCAGACATATAGACCTTATTTTCCAGTAGCTGCACTGGCAAGGACTAAACAGTAGAGCGCCTAGGGCAAACTAATCATGATAAACCGGACATTGTTAGATTTTTTTGCAGTAGTTGCACTGCCAAGGACTAAAACGTTAAGCGCCTAGGGCAAACTAATCATGAAAAACCCATTGTTAATATTCCTGTTCTGTTCAAAATAAATGTTTACATGTTTAAAACACTTACCGACTGATCCTTCCCCTGATTCAGGGTCCGGGTTAACGCCTGGGGAAGGTTGGTAGGGATCTCTGTGAGGGTGATGAAGAGATCCTGGCTGTCGGGGAAATCAGCATTGTAAGCGCTGTCAACTGCCTCGTCCTCCTCATCTCCTTCCTCATCTTCCCCGTCCGCTAACATCTCCGAGGAAGCGGCCGTCGACAGTATCCCATCCTCTGAGTCCACAGTCAGTGGTGGCGGCCGCACCTAGAATGGAATGCAGTGCCTCGTAGAAACGGCATGTCTGAGGCTGGGATCCGGAGCATCCGTTTGACTCTTTGGTCTTCTGGTACCCTTGTCTCAGCTCCTTGATTTTCACGCGGCACTGCGTTGCATCCCGGCTGTATCCTCTCTCTGTCATGGCTTTTGAGATCTTCTCGTAGATCTTTGCATTTCGTCTTTTCGATTGCAGCTCCGAAAGCACAGACTCATCGCCCCACACAGCAATCAGATCCAAGACTTCCCGATCAGTCCATGCTGAGGCCCTCTTTCTATTCTGAGATTGCATGGTCACCTCTGCTGGAGAGCTCTGCATCGTTGCCAGTGCTGCTGAGCTCGCCACGATGTCCAAACAGGAAATGAGATTCAAACTGCCCAGACAGGAAAAGGAATTCAAATTTTCCCGGGGCTTTTCCTGTGTGGCTGGTCAGAGCATCCGAGCTCGGACTGCTGTCCAGAGCGTCAACAGAGTGGTGCACTGTGGGATAGCTCTTGGAGCTATTAGCGTCGAATTCCATCCACACCTACCCTAATTTGACATGGCCATGTCAAATTTAGCACTACTCCCCTCGTTGGGGAGGAGTACAGAAATCGAATTTAAGAGACCTCTATGTCAACATAAATAGCTTTGTTGTGTGGACGGGTGCAGGGTTAATTCGATTTAACGCTGCTAAATTCGACATAACCTCCTAGTGTAGACCAGGGCTAAGAGAGCAACACAGGCAAAATTAACACAGAGAAGATCTCACATTTTTCACCCACAAAAAAACTCTCCACTCCTTCCCTGAACACCCAAAGGAGTTAACTAGCTTGCTCTGAATTTGAGAGATCTTATCCTCAAGGTAGAACAAACATTTTTCCATAGCAAAAAAAAATATTCAATTCCATTTCCAAGTATAAAGAGCCATTAATATCACTATGGATTTTTTGTTTCCTTGATTTATTTACCTTGGATTTCAAGGATATATATTAAGAAGACATTGAAAAAACCCAATAAAATAACATTTTATTTAATGACAACGTCATTCTGATTGTAATCAGGCACTGAGTAATCTGATTTGACTTCATTATCTGATATCAGGCAACCCAAAGCAACCATCAATCTGGAGGACTGCCATATGTGTTGGTCACACAAATGGACATTGATTTTTCAATAAGCTGAAAGCCAAAGCCAACATCAGTCCTGTGATAGCTTTTCTCATGAGGGATGATTTCTCGCTCATGCTTGGCACCAGCTCTTCGTTCTTACATTACAAGAATTACATGGGTGAACTAGAGTGGAAAACATCAGATCATTGGGTCATGTGATGAATAAGGCAATTAAAGCAATTAGATGCAACGTTACTGAGTTTTAGTTAGAGTTCATCTTTCTCACCGCACCTGACAACCCTGGATTTCAGATGTACAAATACACTTGTGTCATTACACAGTATGAAATCTGCTTATATGCTCAGGATAGTAAAGTTATTTAGGATAGTCAAGATTAGAGAAGACTGCAAAGAACTTCACAGGGATCTAACAAAGCTAGGTGAATGAGCAGCACAAAGGCATTTTAAAGTCACTGTTGAGAAATGCAAGGTAATACACATTGGAAGAAATATTTCAAACTATTTGTACACATTAGCAAGTTGTAAATTAACTGCAACAACTGCAAAGAAAAACCTGAGATGACTTTGCTCATGTGCAAGAATGGTCCAAAAATAAGACAAAATATTAGGATATATAAAGAATGGTATAGAAAATAATACTGAAGAAAATAATTATCTTATATAAATCAATGGTATAGCCTTACCTGGAATACTGTGTTCAGATCTGGTCCCCCTATGTCGAAGACAGAAATGGAAAGGTGTTCAAAGAAGTTCAGAAATCGGTGACAAAAATTATTACTGGCACAATCTGACTTCCAACTATATGAGAAGACATAGAAAAGATGGGGACTGCTTATAGTTTATTGAAATGACAAACAGGAGGAGATGTGCTAGAGATATACAAAATGATGAATGGGAAAGGTGAATCTCACATAATACAAGAATAAATGGACATTCAATTAAATTGAAAGGCCACAGATTTAAAAGGGGTGAAAAGAAATTAGGGCTGTTGATTAATCACAGTTAACTCACGCAATTAACTCAAAAAATTAATCTCGATTAATCGCAGTTTTAATCGTACTGTTAAACAATAGACTACCAATTGAAATTTATTACATTTTGGATGTTTTTCTACATTTTCATATATATTGTATTCTGTGTTGTAACTGAAACCAAAGTGTATATTTTTTATTACAAATATTTGCACTGTAAAAATGATAAACAAAAGAAATAGTATTTTTCAATTCACCTCATATAAATACTGCAGTGCAATCTGTCATGAAAGTGCAACTTACAAATGTAGATTTTTTTTTTGTTGGTTACATAACAGCACTCATAAACAAAACAATGTAAAACTTTAAAGCCTACAAGTCCACTCAGTCCTACTTCTTGTTCAGCCAATCGCTAAGACAAGCAAGTTTGTGTACATTTACAGGAGATAATGCTGCCCTCTTCTTATTTACAATGTCACCAGAAAGTGAGAACAGGCATTTGCATGGCACTTTTGTAGCTGGCATTGCAAGGTATTTATATGCCAGATATGCTAAACACGCGTATGCCCCTTCATGTTTTGGCCACCAGTCCAGAGGACATGCTTCCATGCTGATGAGGCTTGTTGTTTTTTTTTTTTTTTTTAATAATGCATTAGTTAAATTTGTGACTGAACTCCTTGGGGGAGGATTGTATGCCCCCTGCTCTGTTTTATCCGTATTCTGCCATATATTTCACATTCATAGCAGACTTGGATGATGACCCAGCACATGTTGTTCCTTTTAAGAACACTTTCACTGCAGATTTCACAAAACGCAAAGACGGTACCAATGTGACATTTCTAAAGATAGCTACAGCACTCGACCCAAGGTTTAAGAATCTGAAGTGCCTTCCAAAATCTGAGAGGGATGAGGTGTGGAGCATGCTTTCAGAAGTCTAAAAAGAGCAACGCTCCAGTGTGGAAACTAGAGAACCCGAACCACCAAAAAAGAATATCAGCCTTCTGCTGGTGGCATCTGACTCAGATAATGCAAATCAACATGCATCGGTCCATACTGCTTTGGACTGTTATCGAGCAGAACCAGTCATCATCATGGACACATGTCCCATGGCACAGTGGTTGAAGCATGAAGGGACATATGAATCTTTAGTGCATCTGGCACGTAAATATCTTGCAATGCCGGCTACAACAGTGCCATGAGAACGCCTGTTCTCACTTTCAGGTGACTTTGTAAGCGAGAAGCAGGCAGCATTATCTCTTGCAAATGTAAACAAACTTGTTTGTCTGAGCAACTGGCTGAACAAGAAATAGGACTGAGTGGACTTGTAGGCTCTAAAGTTTTACATTTTTTATTTTTAATGCAGTTTTTTGTACATCATTCTACATTTGTAACTTCAACTTTCATGATAAAGAGATTGCACTACAGTACTTGTATTAGGGGAATTGAAAAATACTATTTCTTTTGTTTTATTACAGTGCAAATACTTATAATCAAAATAAATATAAAGTGAGTACTGTACACTTTGTATTCTGTGTTGTAATTGAAATAACTATATTTGAAAATGTAGAAAACATCAAAAAATATTTAAATAAATGGTATTCTATTATTGTTTAACAGTGTGATTAATCACAATTAATTTTTTTAATCGCTTGACAGCCCTAAAAGAAGTACTTTTTAACACTATGTATTATAAACCTGTGGAACTCATTGCCAAAAGATATAACTGAGGCAGAGAGGATATTAGGGTAAAAACAGGATTAACTTTAATAACATTTATTTAGATTTAACATTTTTAAATGCTCATACAAAAGCTGTGAACTCCCTGGCAGTAACTAGATTAACAACAACAATAACCACTCAGCCACATAAATATTAATATACAAATAACTTTCCTCTGCCACCCAACGGCATAAAATAAACAAATTAAATTAACAATTTACCTCAGCCAGACAACAAATAAAACTGGAAAAACTCCAGAATAACCCATCCCCCCTTCCCCCCAAAAAAACCCAGTCCCAAGATCATACCCTCGTCCTTCCCCAAAAACCTTATCAAACAAATGGCAAATCCGCAGATACATGAAATTTTAAACCCCCAAACCCTTACAGGCATGAGTTAGGAAGAAATTCACTTTAAGAACAGATTATTCCATAACTGTCTACTAGGATTTCTTGCACTTTCCCCTCTGAAGCATCTGATACTGGCTACTGCATTGTCAAAAACATGATACTAGACTGGACAGATGAGTGGTCTGATCCAGTATGACAATTCATGTGTTCTTATTTCTGTGTCTTGTTACTAAACAAACAAAAAGTCACTTAACTCAGTCACAGGAATCTTGTCTTTTTAATTGAAAACGTCCATTTCAAACATGTCTTCCTACACTTTTCTGTTCTAATTAACATAACCCTAATCTCCTCTTCTTTATTGTTGCAGTATACTTCATGGATTTCAGGTCCAATGTGACTATTATGATCATCTAGTCTGATCTATGTAACAAAAGCCATAGAATTTCACACTGTGATTCCTGCATCTTGACAACAGCTTGAGGTTGATCTTTCAGAAAGACATTCAGTCTTGATTTAGCACATCCCTTGGTAATCTATTCCAATGGTTAATTACTCTCACTGTTTAAAAAATATCAATTTATTGCCATCTTGAACTTTGATAACTGCAGCTTCTAGCCACTGGATCTTGTAATGCCCTTGTCTGCTAGATGCATATCAGGTTTCTCCCTGCGTAGGCACTGCAGACCATGATTTAATTGCCTCTGAACCTTCTCCTTGATAAATAAATTGAGCTCCTTTAGTCTCTCATTGCAGGGCTGTGTTTTCCAGAATGCAGTCATAGCTCGTCTCTGAACACTTTCCAGTTTTTCAACATCCTTTTTAAAGTGGGGACATCAGACCTGAACATAGTATCCAAGTCGTGGTCTCACCAGCGCCATATACAAAGTAATATCACCTCCTCCATCCTGCTTGTTATTCCCCTATTAATATAGCTACAGCATATTAGTGGGAGTGCATGTTAGTTGGATATTTACAATGACCTTTTCAGAATTCCTTTCAGAGTTGCTGCTTGCCAGAATACACTTGCCCATTCTGCAAGTATTGACTACAATCAATGGAGTGACAGAGATGCAGCTAGCTCTATGCCTGTGTAAAGGCACCAGCTCCCTGCAGTCCCTGGGATGGGAGAGCAGCACCAGGGAGCAGAGAGGCAGGTGGCTGGGGAAGAGAGGCTCCTATGGGGGTGGAGACCACAACCGTCCTAAGAGCTCCTTTGCCACAATAGTGAAAGAGGGAGCACTAGTAGCTCAGAGAAGCATGTGGCCAGCAGGAAGCCCCTGGCTCAGAGGCTTCACAGTGAGCTCTGTGTGTCTTTGCAAAGATATCCCCCACCACCTGCTACAGAGGGGGAGAAATTGCTCCAGCAAAATAGTGGAGCTGAGTACTGCTGCTGTGAGAGACCAACCTGCTGTTTGCTCTGTGAGCCACCCCGGGGCTTCCAGAGCAACTCAGCTCTCAAAAGGCCCAGAGACTGTATCCAGTTGTCAACACTGCCGCTCCCTCACTGCCTACATGGCTAATACGGCCTGTGGTAGGACTTGCCATCTCACTGGGGTTCCTGCAGCAGCTCCAGCACCAATTGGTGGGCTCAGCCTCATCCAGGCAGCCCTTTCAGTGACAGGCTCAGGGTGTGTGCCAGGCAAATGTACCAATTGGAGCTAAGACTGCATCCTGAGCCCAGAGGGGAGCCATCCCCTGCCGTGACCTAGGGAAGGCTGAATGGCCAGGACGTGGTCACTGACAGTGCAGCAGAGACCAGCAAGGCTGTAATGACAAGCTGGTAGCAATCAGTGCACCAATGGGAGCTGACCAGATTTTGACTTTGATGTGCTTGGTACATAACCAGTGCCCAAGCAACTGAGAAATGCCAGCACTGGCAGGGGAGCGGGGAGCTTAGGGCATTGTGCAGGTTCTCCCATAGAAGTCAGGATCCAGGGATGGCGGTCAGTAGTTAATCTTGGTATGACAAATATGGTGGATAATTTCCCCAGCCAGTCAGGTACAGATATAGGGTGAATAGGCCAGCCCTCTTGCCTGCATAGCTCTGCTCCCTGGAGCAGGGGGGCACAAACATTCAGCGGCAATACGCACACGTTACCCCTCTTTCTCTACCTGACCTGTATAACACAGATATTTTTTCCTGTAGTCTGTCTTAATTAGCTGTAGCATCCAGTCTGTTGAATACTGAATCTCAGGCCTTGTCTATATTCAAGAACAACCTTGATTCAGCAATCAGTGGCCAGCAATTGGTGTAGCTGCCATGGTGCTGCTGACTCCCAAGTGTAGACAAAGACATGTGGGCATAAACGTTTGCACAGGTTGAACTAATCCATATATATTCAAAAAATAAACTGAAAAAATTTGACAAAATTCTTATAAATTTTCCCCACCATTTTTCATCCAATTAGACAGCTGGTTGAAATGTTTCTAATTTCTGACATTGCAAGATTTGGTAAAATGGTGGGAGGCATTATTTAAAAAATAAGGTTTCAAGTAGTGAAAACCATGAGTAGCTCAAATACTGCACACCCTGGCTTGCCCATTTAGGGAATGTCACTGGGATAGGATATGTCTGGTGCTGGCCACTGGTTGCTGAAATGTGCTATTCCTGAGCATGGAAAGGCCTTAGCGAGTTGTAGATTAATATGAAATTGTTTGGCACATGGGGAGACTGCATTGTTTGCACAAGTATGAGAAATCATTGGATACATTTTCAACTACTTTTTCACTTTAGATATAGGAGACAATTTGTATTATAAGAAAAAAACATAGAACTGTCATGGACATCTCTATGGCATCAAAATTCGTCCCTAACAAAGCAGTTCCAACAAGGATTAATGTAATCAATTGTGCTGCTCATCATAAAGCAGAGACATAGTGAATCTCCTGCTTATAGCTTTGGACTGGGACTTTCCTTCCCATCACAAGTTCCTTTATGTCCAGGGGCAAAATGTGCCCTTAGTTAAAATGATAGTCTTGTTAATTTTAATGTGTTTGTCCTAGTGCAGCAGAGAGCAGAATTAAGTTTAATTACAGCTCTATGCAATAGTTACCCTAAGGTATTAGCATCATTTAGTGGGACATCTAAATTACTGCTTGCTAATAATTCTTACCAATGAATGGAGTGAAATTAGTATTCTGCATTTTTGGTAATCTGTTTGTGCAACATGCAGAAAATTTTCCATTCCAACAAATGCTGTGGAAAATTCCTGACGCTATCTTCATAATGTAAAACATGTATGATGTGGCGATTGGGAAATTCACACAGCTCTTCTCTAGAGAGAGGCCAGTGCTCCAGATATGTGTTGATAGGTAGAGCGCTCAAGCACCGTTAAAAGCCTTATACTTGCTGGGCTGGAATTCCTTGTCACTAGTAATAATAATATTAACACTGAAGTATTTTGGGATCTTTCTAGGATGGCCTTAAGGGGATGTCTGATTGCCATTACTGCTTAGTACAGAGAGTAAAGGCTTCAAGAATACATGACTCAAGGGTTAAGATTGCAGACATACAGGCGAAAAAAGCAGACTGCTACAAATTGCTAGTGGAACTTGGAAATCTGAGAGGTGAGTTACGAGAAACAAATTAGGTTTCAAAGAATTTTTATGAGTACAAGACAAAACCAGCAAGCTCAGGAAATGGGTGCACAAACAATTGGTGTACGCACTGTAATATGACTTGACAGAAAACCACTTCTATGTTTCTTGCCTGTGTGATCTAATTTCAGACATTTAGGGCCAAAATCTGGGCTCCATTGTGTATAAGCTTATGTGCACACCAAAATGGATTCAATGGGCAGGAGCAAGCTAAAGCCAGGAATCTTACTAGGTGAAGTAAAGGTGGACAAGTTTAGATACATGCTTGGAGCAGATCCCCTGGAGAGGTGACTATAACTATAGGCAAGTGAGCCTGCCAAGTGGAACAGTGTTAAAAAAAGAGAGGAATAAGCATGTCCCCCCATATACAAACAAGAGAACCAGTTATGAAAAGATGGTGCATACGGACAATGTAGCTGGAAAAGAGCACTGTTAAGCAGACTAAATATTAATGAACATGTCTCTTGTCCACCTTTATTGCTGGCACTCATTTGTTTTATATCTTATGCACTGTTGAAACATTAACCCTCATATTTCCCATTCCTTTACTCCATGGGAAGTGCGCTTGGAAACAGAGAGGGACACACCTGTGCACACATCTGTGCAATGTGCATTTTTTTGACAGAACCTCCTTTTTATGCATCTGTAGACATGTCTTTTGGCATATGTGAACTTTAGGATCTTCACAAGCTATTGTACTAGGTTGTGGGTTACCTTTACTTCTTTCCAAAGGAATAGGATGTGCTGCTGTTTCACTGAAATGTTTATGAAATATTTTTGTCCCATTATCCTAGATAACCAAAATTTTAAAATAATCATATATATCTTTGGCTAGTGCTCTTTGATCTTTAATGAAAGACCTTATAATGTATACCTGAAAAAGGCCAAGGACAAAGGTGATAAGGGCTATGAAGAAAGCTCTACACTAAGCCACTTGTTACATTTTGTCACTATTTAGGCCCTCTGACAATATGTCTATTATTAATTTCAGTTTTTAAAGAAATGCAATTCTGTCAAAAACTTAAGAAAAATTAGTGGCCAGATTTTCAACAGTGGGAGCTATTGTTTACTTTCCAGTCTTTTGGAAATGTGACCATAAATCACTCACCCTCACAAGACAAGAGTCTGATCTAATTGCACCAATGACAATCCAAAGTAACTCCAGTGACTTCAAGAACAGGGTTCAAAAATCTTTATATTAGGAAAAATAGATCTCTTCCTTCTGTAGTATTTGTATAAAAGTATTGTTTGAGTCTTTGTGGATATATGCTTCAACTAAGAGGTCATTTTACCTTATATATACTTAAATAAAAGAAACTTCTTTGTTGTTTCTGCACTTTTCTTTTTTGGTTTTACATTTTTTATTTCTCCATTGCCAACAGGTGGTTTTTTTTTTTTTGTTTTTTTTTTTAATACAATGTTCTCCATAGACAAAGAACAAAGCCTGCATTTTTGATCTAATTTACTTTTATTTCCAGCTAAGAAAAACAAATAAAGAACAAATATAAAGTCTAAAGAGAGGAGGGAGCATAGTGACTCAGTTTCTAATAGTCTGCAAATGAAGCAAGACAAATTGACAGCTGTTTCTGCATTAGAAAATGGGGACTTCTCTACATTTAAAAAGACAGTACAGTGTGTATGTGTGTATATATCTATATCTATCTATCTCTCTCTATATATATGTGTGTGTGTGTGTGTGTGTGCAGGATTGGGGCCCATGTCCCCATCCCCCATGAGCTTCTTGCCCCCACGTGAAGCTACAGCTTGGCTGAACTTGTGCAGCTAAGTGCTGAGTACAGTCGCCAGATACAAAATTAAATTTTCTTTTAGTATAGCAGTGAATAATGCAAATCATACAAACTTGGCCCTTGACCCTACAGGACTGGAATCAATGAGAGCACTGTGATTGACTTCACTGAGCACAGGAGCAATCCTATATTGCTCAAGTATACTTCAGATCTTCACCTCGTCTTATCTTAATATCCTAAAGAATGTAGGCCAGATTCTAAAAACCAAATCCTCCGAGTCCCTATTCAGGCAAAACTCCCACTTGTGTCTATGCCTAGCTACCTCAAAATGAGACATTCATGTAATAGAAACTCAATCCCTATTTCTAATGAATGAATGATTGTTTTTAAACTGATGCATTGTATATTATGGGAAAGAATTTATGATTTACCAAAAAATTTCCTGCTGAACTGAAGCCAAATGGAGGCAAATCTAGGCCAAATTGCTCGATGTCCATGACCAAGAACATGTTTTTCTTTTTTCTTTTTTTCTCTCCTGTTTTATGTATATTTCTGGACTCATTTCATCAGCTGTCAGTAGTGAAATACCATTTCAGTAAAGGTTTATTATTGTAATTTCCTCAATTATTCTGTTTGTTTCAGCTATGGTTTCTTTAACCAGAATCAGCTAATATAGAAATAAAATATATTTTGCCTTTTGTGCCTTGCTAAGGGCCTAGCCTGCAAGGTGCTGCATTCCCTCAGATGCTCAGGACCTCACAGGACCGGGCCCAAAATATACAGCTTTCTTTTGTGTGCTGAATTCCCTTATTCAAGGGATATCACTGATTTTTAGACTCAAAAGTTAACTTCCTCAGGCCAAACTCAGCAACCTGCCAGCACATGCAAACCAGAAAGTGAAACTTACTAGGAACAAAAGTAAAATTGATTAGTCCATTGTCATGTGCCAATTGAGCAAAATGCAAAGAGGTAAACCAACACCGTAAATGGGGGAAATAAACTAGATTAAAAAAATTATTTCAGCCTTAATAATCTTAGGAGGTTTTAGTGCCATATGTAAGGTCATTTGTATTTTTTCAATGTTATTTTAAAATTGCCATATTTCCTTTAAGACAGAAATAATAATTCTACACTATAAGGACAAAGCAGAATCAAATCCAGTCACCACCCCGGTGGAAATGAATGATACGCATACAATACACAGGGCCTGATCCAAAGCCCATTGAAATCAATGGGAGGTTTTTCCAGTGATTTCAGTGAACTTTTTATCAGAACCTTAATGATAAACAATGATAGAACAGGACAAAATACATTACAATCACCTCTCTCAACATGCAAAGGTCCAAAGGTGGGACACAATGTATAACAAAGACCTAAACTGAGGAAGCCAAAAAAAAAAATATGGTTCCCAAGTGCTCAGGCCATTACTTGTCGTCTTGGCTCAGACACGCCTTATGTCAGAGTTCCAATTCCCAACAGCAGGTAACCACAATTTAACAGTCACCACAGCCAGTTCCATTTATCTGACATAAAAGCAGAGTTTATTGGGCACAGGATGGGCAAGTAGAATACTCAAAAATGAAAGCTAAGCAAAATATATTTACAGCTCTGTAATCTCACTGAGAATAGGTAGCCTAATACTTCCAACCCCAGGCTTTCTAGCATGAGACAGGTCCCAAGAATTGTGAGACAGGCTTAAAAATCATGAGATTTTTTTCAAATAAAAGGTTGGGTTCTTTTTTATTTGCTTTCTGGGTTTTGAGCATTTAGGGTTCACATTTTCCAGTTTTCCTCTGGATCCATAAGGGCTGGAAATTTACTTTTTAAAAACATGAAAGCTAAGATTTTCATTTAATTGTGATTCCGGGAGGTGGAGATTTAAGAGAAAAAACAAATATTGTGAGACTTGCAATAAAATCATGAGTTGGCAACATTGCTAGGCCTTAAACTTGGTTACACTACACAGCCAGGTTAAGCAAGATAAAAACGTTACTTGCCTATATTAGAAAAATCCTGTCCTGACTCTGCTCTGTGTTTTAGCATCTCAGCTCTATGTTTACACCTGTCAAGTCCCAGCAAAGTATGCATCTTCCCTCTTCTGAGTATATAGCCTGATGCAACGCCCACTGAAGTCAATGAGAGTCCTTCCATTGATTTCAAAGGGTTTTGGATTATTCAGATAACCTGCTTAGTATTAGTATTTTAAAAAAAATTAAATATGAAAACCTACATTTTGAAGTCACTGAAGAAACAAAGAAAAAAACTGGAGCTGACATGACATTTGCAAACCATCATATTGTTCACGCTGCTTGCATGGTAGATTCTTCCTTCCCCTGCCCTTTGTCTGTCTTGTTTAGTTATTCCCTGCCCCCAAAGAGTTTACAATTTATCTATTACGCTGTGTCTGCACAGTGCCTAGCACAACAAGGCCCTGATCTCAGCTGCAGTCTCTAGGTGATACTATAATACAAATAAATAATAACTATTGGAAGTTGTGCCTGAAGGACTGAATAAAGACTTTAGGATTTGGCAGCAAGTCATGGATTAGCCCTTTCTATTGCCCTGGGACAAGACCAAAAATGCTGCCTCCTCTAATGCCCATGTCTGCTTCATCTAAAAGAAAGGAAACTAAAATTCTTGTCCCCATCTACCCTTGAACGGTTGTCTAGGGAGCTGGTAGTGAATTTGGCAAATAAGCCAAACATGAAATAGAAGTTAGAGAAGATTGTTTTCCTGTGATCAGAAAGGTATCCAATAAGCCAAAGCAAAACACATGATCAAGACAAATCAAAATGAAATCAGGTTCAAAGAAATCTAGAAGGTAGATAAATATTATTACCTACATTTTACAGATAGGAAACTGAGTCAGAGAGATGTTAAAAGACTTTTTCAGGATTATGCTGGAAGTCTGTGGTAGACTCAGAAATGGATCTCATAGCTGATTTCCAGGGCTTCACACCTAACTAGAAGACAATACTTTTTCTACATATTTAATCTATTTCATAAAACATATACATGATATATTTACTTGGTTTATAAAAAAAATCATTTCTGTATTTCTCAACACATGCATGTTGTCCCACATTTACTTGTCATTGTTAATATGTCAGTGTATGTACTACAGTAATTATTTCAGTAAAATTAAAGTGTGAATTGGTTTGGATAAACCATGAACCCCCATGAACCTTCACTCAGACCTTGATCTCAACCTGGCCCAGATGTTTTTTGAGGTGCAAAAACACTTGGCTAAGTTTGCTTAATTACTTTTCATTTTCTCTTGCCCCTGCTCTTCAACATTGTAGCAGGTCCTGAAAGCAGAAGCTAAAATACTGCAAGAATGACCATTCTCATTTCATTTCTAGCTTACCTGGAAGCAGAAGATACCAGGAAATTTGTAAATTATTGTGCCATTTCCAGCAGACCTATGTAGTTCAGACTAGATAAACTGCAGATAAACTTCCAAACATTGGGGCACTTATCTAAATTGAACCAAAGCCTTTAAAAGTTCATCTATCACTAATCTTAACTACCATTACCTGTTGCTTTGAGATCTGGTGTCCATTCCTATAAGAGTTATATAAGCTTCTGCGATGCTCAGAACAACAGTCTTTCTTTCCTTTTGCAAAGATTTATTCACCAAGTTAAATGCATTTGTGGCTTTGACACTTTGGTGCATGTAGTATTTTATTGGCTTTTTGCTTGGTAGTACACATTTATTTTATCATCTGATACTTAAAATAAGTATAGTAAATAAATAAAGGAAAAATGTGTGTACCATGCAAGACCTTTAGCTATGCCAAGATTGCTTAATTCTGATTAGCAATGACCATTAAGCAATCATTTATGGATTTACTGTGAGTGTTCATAGATACTAATGGGTTTTAGAATTCCTTGGGAATCCTCAAAGGTCAAAGGAAGAAAATGAAGTATGAAGTGATAAAAAATGTATTAGGTGACTAATGGACAGGTTGTATATAGAATGGTTCCAGCACAAAACATTGCATTTTTACCGCTCAGATTTAAGCAAAAGTAAATCTTGAGAGCAGTGGTCCTTCCCCTGTCACTCCTGAACCAAACCAGTAAAGAGAAAATAATAGCATTCTACTTTACAGAGGGGTAGGCATTTAAAGAGCTTATTTTATCCTGTCTTCAAAATATATATAGATATGGTCCAGGCAAGGTCACAGCTACTATGTTTGCATTTATTAGACTTTTTAAAAAACAACTGGTGTTATTATTTTAGCGTGATTGTTTTTAACAATACATTTATATTTATTAGGAGATTTTAAAAAATATTATATGCTATAATACTTATCTCACACACAGCCCCTGGCAGGACACTTACCCAGCTGCTGTGTTTGGACCTCACACAGTCAGCCCATATGCTCTTGAGCTTCCTTTGGTCTCAGTAGTATTTTGCACTGTCTCTCCCTTTGTCCTCTCTGGCACACTTCCTGGGCACAGGATCTCTATCTGTTACACCTTTGTGGAAATGGGGCACCGTGGCCCAGCTGTTCTAGGCCCCTAGGACCAGTGCTCACCATCCTAGATTTCCCAATAGCCTAAGCAAACCCTTTCCTAGTGCTCCAACCTTGTGGGCACTCTGGGTTTACAGTTCCCTCTACAAGGATACGTGATAGAGAAAACAAATAGAAACATAGGCTTTGCAAAGGTTTCTAAACACAATTACTCTTTACTTTAGATAGCACAAAAGATATATGAACTCAAGGGGAAAAAATAATAGAATAAAATAAAAAACCTACATGTGTTTCCCGGACTCAGTTTCCTCACCACTCAGGATCATTCTTAGGTCAGAGTCCTATGAGGTGTCTAGAATCCTTCTCCTAGACCTCATGCCTTCCTCCTATAAATCATGCAGTGTTTCTCTCTCTCTCTCTCTCCTCCAAGTCAGCTTCCTTTGCCAGTCCCACAATCCGAAACAGTCCTGTATGGTATATGTGCATGCCCCTTTTGTTCTTCTCCCCTGCCCTAATCTTCCTCTCCCTTGCTCTGTGAGTCCCTTGAGTTTCCACTAACACCTGGTTCTTTTGTTCTATTGCTCCAAACCCCAGTCCCCTGCATAGAACTTGGAGAAAACTGGCTTATCCAGGCCTTCAGCCATCCTTTTGTGCTGTGCAGAACAGGTCTGTTCACTAGCTGATAGTCCTTAACAACTGTCTCTTTCAAAGACTCACTCATAGGTGCCGCTCCCCCGCTCCTTAGCACAAAGAGCATGAAGCAGTACACAGTAAAAGACAATCATAAGAAATAAGCCTGCAGTCAGTTCATAAAATCAAACTGGAATTCGTAAGTTGAATATTAATAGCTCCCCCAAATTGTTACAACTTATCAGACTGGTTTACCATTTTCTGTGTGATAAGCACTTGATAAACATTTAATGAATTTAGCCTGACACCAGACCTTTAGATAGGTAAATAATATGATCCCCATTTCACAGATATGGAAATGGAGACTTTTAGACCGAAATAGAATGCAGATCACCTGTTGTTAGGGTTCCCTCCCCACTCTGTACTCTGGGGTACAGATGTGGGGACCCACATGAAAGACCCCCTAAGCTTATATTTTACCAGCTTAGGTTAAAAACTTCCCCAAGGCACAAATGTCTTTCCTTGTCCCTGGACAGTATTGCTGCCACCACCAAGTGATTTAAACAAACATTCAGGGTGGGGCCACTTGAAGCCCTATCCCCCCTCCCAAATATTCCCCCAAACCCTTTCACCCCCTTTCCTGGGGGGGCTTGAGAATAATATACCAACCAATAGGTTAATGAAGTGAGCACAGACCAAATTCCTGGTGTTTAGGGCACTGAAAATCAATCAGGTTCTTAAAAGAAGAATTTTATTAAAAAAAAAAAGTAAAAGAATCACACCTGCAAAATCAGGATGGAAGATAACATTACAAGGTAAATAAAAAGATTTAAAACACAGAGGATTCCCCTCTGACTCTGCTTCCCAGTTACAAAACAGGAATAAAATTACCTCTTAGCATAGGGAAAATTCACAAGCTAAAACAAAAGATAATTTAACTAATTTCCTTGCTATTACTTACAATTTCTGTAATTTTAGATGTATCATTTCAGGATCTTGTTAGGAGCTGGTTTACCTGCTCGGTCTCTCTCTTTGTCCCGAGAGGGAACCAACAAAAAGAGCACCAACAAAACCTTCCCCCCACCCCCTCCCCCCAGATTTGAAAGTATCTTCTTTCCCTATTGGTCCTTCTGGTCAGGTGCCAACTAGGTTAATTGAACTGATTAATCCCTTACAGGTAAGTGATTCTGTACCTCTGGACAGGAGGGATTTTATGTTATGGCATACATAAAGGTTGTTACCCTTCCCTTTATATTTATGACACGCCCCCCCAAATCACAGACGATGCTGGACAGCCTGTTTCACACTGGCTGTGATTTCTTCCTGGAGCTCTAGGAGAAAACAGAGTTAATAAGACACATGCACCTTTAGATATACTACTGATAATATAAAAACTAACAATATTTCCCACATTTTAAGGATGATTTTAACCAGTTGGTTCTGGGAAACTTTTACAGGAGAGTGCATTAGCCACTTTGTTAGAAGCTCCTGAAATGTGTGGTATTTTAAAATCAAAATTTTGGAGAGCTAAACTTCACCGAAGGAGTTTTTTATTATTTTCCTTGACAGTATGAAGCCACTTTAGTGCAGCATGGTTGGTTTACAGGTGGAAACGCCATCCCCAAACATATGGGCGTAGCTTTTCCAGAGCGTACACAATGGTGTAACATTCCTTTTTGGTGATTGACCAGTAACTTTCCCTTTTAGACAGTTTTTTGCTGAGAAACACGACAGGATGGAATTCATGATCCAGTCCTTCCTGCATTAAAACTGCTCCCACACCATGCTCAGACGCATCTGTGGTTACTAGGAAAGGTTTGTTAAAATCTGGGGCCCTTAACACAGGGTTAGACATGAGTGTTGCTTTAAGCTGGTTAAAGGCCTTTTGACACTTTTTAGTCCACTGAACTGCATTTGGCTGATTCTTTTTGGTCAGGTATGTTAGTGGGGCAGCGATTTAGCTGTAGTGTGGTACAAATTGCCTGAAATATCCAGCCAAGCCTAAGAAGGATTGGACCTGTTTCTTTGACTTTGGGACAGACCATTTTTGGATAGCATCCACTTTGGCCTGTAGGGGGTTGATAACTCCTTGACCCACCTAGTGTTCAAGGTAAGTCACTCTGTTTAGGCCTGTTTGACACTTTTTAGCCTTAACAGTTAGTCCTTATGCACTTGAAGACTTTCCGGAGATACTCCAGGTATTCTGCCCATGAATCAGAAAATGTGGACACGTTGTCAAGATAGGTGACTGCAGATTTTTTTCAATTCTGCTAGGAAACTATTTACAATTTTCTGGAAGGTGGCAAGTGCATTTTGCAGCCCAAAAGGGAGCACATTAAATTCATACAGCCTTATATGGGTGATGAAGGCTGACCTTTCCTTGGCAGATTCATCTAGTGGTACTTGCCAGGACCCTTTGGTTAAGTCTAAGGTAGAGATGAACTGGGCACATTCCAGTTTCTCCAATAGCTCATCTGTGTGTGGCATTGGATAGTTGTCTGGGCAAGTTACAGCATTTAGCTTACGGTAGTCCACGCAAAAGCGTATTTCCCCATTCGGTTTGGGAACTAGAACCACTGGAGATGCCCATGCACTGTTAGAGGGGCACATTACACCCATTTGTAGCATGTCTTGGATCTCCCATTTTATAGCCGTTTTGGTTTGAGGAGCCACCCGGTAAGGTTGGGCTCTAATTGGGCAAGCATTACCTGTGTCAATGGAGTGGTATGCCTGTTTGGTCCGTCCTGTGGGGGCTGAGAACATCGGCAGAAAGCTAGTGCACAGCTTCTTGATCTGCTGTTGCTGCATAGTCTGTGGGTTATTGAGAAGTTTACCTCTTCCACGCCACTGTCACTTTTTATATATATATATATATATAGTAGACACCTTTAGGCCACTTAGTGTCATCTTCTTCTGGGCTGTAAACTGACAAACCTTTAATTCTCTGGAATAAAAGGGCTTTAGAGAATTAACATGGTACACTTTAGGCTTTAGGTTTGAGGTGGGGGATGCTATGAGATAGTTAACTTCTCCCAGGCGCTCTTGGACCGTAAATGGCCCTTCCCATGACTCTTCCATCTTATGGGCCTGGAGCACCTTCAAGACCATGACCTGATCCCCTACTTTGAAGAAACGCTCTCTGGCATGTTTATTATACCAGGTCTTTTGCTCTTTTTGAGCATCTTTTAGGTTTTCTCTAGCAAGGGCTAAAGAGTTTCTGAGGGTATTTTGTAGGTTGTTTACAAAGTCTAGAATGTTAGTTCCTGGAGAAGGCGTAATCCCCTCCCATTGCTGCTTCACCAACTGTAATGGCCCCTTAACCTTGCAGCCATACACAAGTTCAAATGGTGAAAATCCTAAACTGGGATGTGGTACAGCCCTGTAGGCAAAGAGCAACTGCTGCAACACTAGGTCCCAATCATTGGAGTGCTTATTTACGAATTTACTTATTATGGCCCCCAAAGTTTCATTAAACTTCTCCACCAGGCAATTTGTTTGATGGCGGTAAGGGGTGGCAACCAAGTGGTTCACCCCATGAGCTTCCCAAAGGCTTTTCATGGTGCCTGCCAGGAAATTAGTTTCTGAATCCGTAAGGATGTTCGAGGGCCAACTTACCCTGGCAAAAATGTCTGTTAATGCCTGGGCACACTTTTAGCCCTGGTGTTACTTAGAGCTACTGCTTCCAGCCATTGGGTGGCAAAATTCATGAAAGTCAGTATGTACTGCTTTCCTCTGGGTGTTTGTTTTTTTTGGGGGGGTTGGGTTTTTTGGGGTTTTTTTTGCAAAAGGACCCAGAATATCCACAGCTACTTGCTGAAATGGAACCTTAATTATGGGGAGTGGCTGGAGAGGGGCTTTTACCTGGTTTTGAGGTTTTCCCACTCCTTGGCACACCTCACAAGACCGGACATAAGTAGAAATGTCCTTGCCCATACCCTTCCAGTGGAAGGACTTTCCCAAACAGTCTTTGGTCCTGTTTACCCCAGCATGGCCACTAGGAGGATCATGGGCTAAGCTCAAGAGCTTTACCCAGTACTTAGTTGGAACTACCAACTGTCTTTGAGGATGCCAGTTTTTCTGGTGCCCACCAGAAGGAGTTTTCTTGTATAAAAGTCCTTTTTTTAACCACAAACCGGGATCGATTAGAAGAGTTGAGTTGTGCTGCCATCCAAGCTCCCTGGAGGCTTTTATTTGCTTCCTGTTCGGCCTGGAACTGTTCCCTTGATGCTGGAGACATCAGTTCCTCACTGGATTGTGGACGTGGGCTTCGTCCCTCTGGAAGCAATGTAGGTGATGGGGCTGTTTCCGTTGACTGTGAACTGCTCTCCGCTGGTGCACTATGTTGTATTTTAGGCTCCAGCTGAGCCTCTTGCGTAGGTTTATCTTCTGATGCCAGTGCAGGCTTGGTGGTGCCCTCTGGTGTTGGAGTTGTAGACGGGGTTGCAAGCGCTGGATTCAGTGCTGGCAATGGTTTTGGTGTCGGTTGTTCGCCAGTTCCGGTTCCAGGACTGGTTCTGGCTGGGTGTTTGTGACTGGATTCACTACTGCTCTTGCAGACTTTGGCATGGGGTTCAGTTCCACCACCTTAGTCTGAGTCTCTGGTAACACAGACGGGGCCCTTGTAGAAAGCTCAGGAACAGGGATAGGCATAAGAAGCTTAGACTGGCTGCAGGTGACCATTCCCACCCTCTTGGCTAGCTTCATATGGTTGGCCAAGTCTTCCCCCAGCAGCATGGGAATGGGATAATTATCATAGACTGCAAAAGTCCACATTCCTGACCAGCCCTTGTACTGGACAAGCAACTTGGCTGTAGGCAAGTCAAAAGAGTTTGACTTGAAGGGTTGAATTGTCACTTGGGCCTCTGGGTTGATGAATTTGGGGTCTACTAAGGATTGGTGGATAGCTGACACCTGTGTTTCAGTGTCCCTCCACGCTATAACCTTCTTCCCGCCCACACTTACAGTTTCCCTTCGCTCTGAGGGTATCTGGGAGGCATCTGGGCCTGAGGATCTTTGGCCCTGGTGCAATGAACTGTAGTCTGTTGGGGTTCTTGGGACAATTGGCCTTTACATGCCCCAGCTCATTACATTTAAAACATCACCCAGCTGACTGGTCACTGGGGCGAGGTGGGTTGCTGGAGAATGGTGTAGTGGGATGATAAGGTGTCTGGGGTTTTCCTTGGGGTGTAGGTCAGGCCTTGGGCTTCCCCCGGTGGTATGATGTGGCCTTGGGGTGTCCCTTCTGGTATCTGCCCAAACTGCGACCAGGGTTGTTCCTCTCTGCTACCTCCACCCGCTTTGTTCCGATTTGCCCCGCCTCTCTGACAGTCTGGGACTGCTCAGATTGATCAGCATAAGAAGCAAGACTTTCTGCTGAGTCCATTTTCTTATCACATAAACACTGTTTTACATCATCATTGGTCATAGTCAGGAACTGCTCCTGTACAACCAAATTACACATTCCTTTAAAGCTAGTAACACCCCTTCCTTTGACCCATTTATCTAACAGATCCTTTATCTGGTTTACATAAGCCACATTACTTAATCCAGCCCCTCTCTTAAGGGCTCTAAATTTTACTCTAAGTTTCAGGTATAATTTGAAATTGTTTCAAAACCAAATCCTTAAATTTACCATAGTCAGAAGCATCCTCAATAGGCATCTTGTTGAATATGTTCAGAGCTCTTCCAGTCAATTTTGCTACTAATGTGGTCATCTTGTGATGTTCAGAAATTGCATGGAGGGTGCACAGTCTCTTAAAGGTGATGAAATATTCAGCAATATCACTGGATTCATCATACTGTGGACACAGTCACTCCCATTTGTGGATTTTTGGGGAAGTGGAGCCAGCTGCTGAAGGGTTCCATTTTTTCAACTCCATAACAGCCAGTTCATGCTTCTGGGCCTCAATCTGGGCCTGTATTTCTCTGTCTTTTAACTCCAGGGCTCTTTTATGGGCAGCCTCCTCCCTGGCTGCCTCTGCCTCTAAGCGTTTTGCCTCATCCTTCTCCTCCGTGTCCAACTCCAAACGCTTTAAGGCCATTTGTCTTTCATGTTCTTTCTGTCTTGCTTCCAATCTGACCAATTTTAGTTTCTTTTGGACCTCACTTTTTGTCATCTTAGCCTTCCTGCATTTCCTGCACTTAGCCTAGCCTAACCCGAGAGCTAGAAAGAAAAAGAAAAAAACAGCTTCTGAATTCCCTTGCAGGAACCTAACTACTCTGCCCTGAGGCAGAGAAAAAAACCTCCAGCTGCTGTCAGCTAAAAAGTATCTTTTTAAAATCCTACGGTCTGTGCTTTTGGTTCAAAATGATTCCACCTTTGCCACCATGTCAGGGTTCCCTCCCCATTCTGAACTCTGGGGTACAGATGTGGGGACCCACATGAAAGACCCCCTAAGCTTATATTTCACCAGCTTAGGTTAAAAACTTCCCCAAGGCACAAATGTCTTTCCTTATCTTGGATGGTATTGCTACCACCTCCAAGTGATTTAAACAAACATTCAGGGTGGGGCCACTTGGAGCCCTATCCTCCCCCAAAGTATCCCCCCAAACTCCTTCACCTCCTTTCCTGGGGGGGCTTGAGAATAATATACCAACCAATAGGTTAACGAAGTGAGCACAGACTAAATTCCTGGTGTTTAGGGCACTGAAAATCAATCAGGTTCTTAAAAGAAGAATTTTATTAAAAAAAAAAAGTAAAAGAATCACACCTGCAAAATCAGGATGGAAGATAACTTTACAGGATAAATAAAAAGATTTAAAACACAGAGGATTCCCCTCTGACTCTGCTTCCCAGTTACAAAACAGGAATAAAATTACCTCTTAACATAGGGAAAATTCACAAGCTAAAACAAAAGATAATTTAACTCATTTCCTTGCTATTACTTACAATTTCTGTAATTTTAGATGTATCATTTCAAGATCTTGTTAGGAGCTGGTTTACCTGCTTGGTCTCTCTTTGTCCCGAGAGGGAACCAACAAAAAGAACACCAACAAAACCTACCCCCTCCCCCCAGATTTGAAAGTATCTTCTTTCCCTATTGGTCCTTCTGGTCAGGTGCCAACTAGGTTAATTGAACTGATTAATCCCTTACAGGTAAGTAATTCTGTACCTCTGGCCAGGAGGGATTTTATGTTACTTCATACATAAAGGGTGTTACCCTTCTCTTTATATTTTCATAGATTCATAAATTCATAGATTCTAGGACTGGAAGGGACCTCGAGAGGTCATCGAGTCCAGTCCCCTGCCCGCATGGCAGGACCAAATACTGTCTAGACCATCCCTGATAGACATTTATCTAACCTACTCTTAAATATCTCCAGAGTTGGAGATTCCACAACCTCCCTAGGCAATTTATTCCAGTGTTTAACCACCCTGACAGTTAGGAACTTTTTCCTAATGTCCAACCTAGACCTCCCTTGCTGCAGTTTAAGCCCATTGCTTCTTGTTCTATCCT
>NW_020664409.1:83779567-83808320 GCF_002925995.2 Terrapene triunguis | reverse complement strand
CTCCACCAGTGGTGTATCAGCAGTCCTGTGTACTGGGACAGCTACCTGTGCTTTAATACAATGCATACCTGGACTTGTGTCTTAACCACAAGACTATACTTTATCCTTTAAGTCAGGGGTTCTCAAACCTTTTTTTCTGTGACTCCCTTTGAAAATATTTCAAGTTGTGATGATCCCTTCCAAAAAGTGACAACAAATTACTATACATATTCATAGGAGAATACTTATGATATTGTCACCCTTACTTCTGTGCTCCTGCTGGCGACAGTGCTGCCTTCAGAGTTGGGCGGCTGGAAAGAGCAGCTCCTCCCAGAGCAGCATAGAGTCAAGGTCGATGTAGCTAGGTCAATGCAGTGTCAGTGTAGAACACTGCATTACTTACATCAACTGTTACTGGCCTCCAGGAGCTGACCTACAATGCCTGTTGTGAACTCCACTGCCCAGGAGCCAGGTGGACAAGAAACCATCCCTACCCTTTCAAACCTCGTGAATTTTTGAAATTACTTTTCCTGGTTGCCCAACTTGGTGAGCACACATAGCAGCTGTCCATGGTTGTGTGAAGTTGCCCAGCTGACCATGCCAGCTACACGCTGCAGACATGCTCGTGCCTGGAGTAAACAAGAGGTGTTGGATCTCCTAGATATGTGGGGAGAAGAGGCAGTGCAGGCACAGCTCTGATCAGGCCATAGAAGCATGGACACCTATGAGCTGATCGCTCGGGGCATGGAGGAGAAGGGCTACAAGAGGGACCAGCAGCAATGCCACGTGAATGCCACAGTAGATCTGGTGCAAAGCCGCAGACCGGCCACTTTTACAAAGAGCTGCATGCCATCCTCAGTGGAGACACCACCACCACCCCCAAGCGCCATGTGAATATTTCAGAGGAGCCTGAGTCACAGGCCTCCACCATGAACAGCGAGGAGAAGGAGGTGGGTGACTATGGGGGACAGGCGACTGGGGGCTCCAGCTGCGCAGTGAGCCAGGACATGTTTTTGACTCCACCACAGTCCAGCCGGTCCCAACAGTCCAGCATGGGCGAATCTGATGCAGGGGAAGGAACCTCCGGTAAGTATGCAGTTTGCTTGGCAATTGCAGGGAGGGAGCCCCCCCAGAGTAGCAGGACACATCTGTTGATTTATTCTTTTTCACTTCTGCTAGAAGAAGTAGTGAAATAACCAGTAGAGGTAGAGTTGCTCTCTGCTTCTCATCCACCTCTAGAGTTAGGCAGAAGAGGCCACACAGAGCAGTTTGTTGATGTGCCCTGGGATGTCCCTTGAATCCGCCATAGAGATCGTGATGAAACTTTCATGGAGGTAGTCTGCAATACTCTGCTGAAGGTTTCTAGGGAGGGCTGCCTTATTTCTTCCACTGTGGTAGGACATTTTCCCACGCCACTCAGCAATCACTTCAGCAGGCACCAGGGCAGTACACAGGCTAGCAGAATACAGCCCTGGGTGGCATCAGGACACCACCGGCAGCTGTGCTTTCTCTGCCTCTGTTAGCTCACTCCTGAGGGTATCAGCTAAAATCACCACCGCCTGTGGAAAACGGTGCCAGTATTCAGTTCCATTGCCCTGTACACATATACTCATGTCTGTGAGCTATCCCGTCCTCATTTCTCCAACCCTCCCCATCCTGAGGGCCATATTGCCCATGGACGATGCTGTGACTGGCACTGTGCTGTATCAATTCATAGGAGAAGTGAGAATAGGGTGACCAGATGACAGAGGTCAAATATTGGGACGCGGGGGCGGGGAGGGCGGAGCAAAAAAAAAAAAAGGGCCCCCCCCCCCCCCCCCGCCAGAGGGACCTGCCAGGGGGCCAGGTGAGTCCCAGCAGTGCTAACCTTACCTGGAGCGGCTCCCAGGAAGCATCCAGCAGGCAGGTCCCGTCCCTCTGGCTCCTAAGGTCATGCGGGTCGGGTCGAGGGGGGCGGGGGCAGGGGCGGGGGGGGCTCTCTGCCGGCTGCTGGTGCCTACAAGCCCCGCCCCTGCAGCACACAGTGGAGACCTCCTCGCTGCCTCTGTGCGTGCCTGGGGAGTGGGGCTGCAGCACTCTGCAGGCTCTTGCTGGCCAGTGGCTGGCGGGCACCGGGAGTTCAGCTGTGCTGCCCCAGGGCCCAGGAAGAAGAGGTGAGCGGCGCCGGCTTGCGTCCTCCACCAGACGGTCCCCCGATATTGGGACAAAGTGCATCCTGACTGATGTAAGGTCGGGACGCGGGACAAGTCCCCTAAAATCGGGACTGTTCCGATAATATCGGGACGTCTGGTCACCCTAAGTGAGAAAGTAGTGCTTCCAACTTTCAGGGATCAAGGGGAGTGAGTTTAATATCCTAAGTTTTGGTTTCTGTCACGAATACACGGACATTGGTATCTCTGTGTGTTGTATCTTCAGCTGCTGATATTGTGGCCTTGAGGGTCTCCCCCCTCCACACCCATGGAACGCCTAAGCCAGATAAGGAGGAGAAAGAAGAGGACTCAGGATGGTATGTTCCAGGAGATGCTGCAAGCCTGTAATGCATCAGAGAACAACCCCAGGGCCTGGAGGATGACCCTTGCAGAGAGTAAGGATAAGAGCAAGGATAAGAAAAGAGTGGAGAGGAGAAAGGCCCAGGAGTCTAAGCAGCAAAAGGAGAGCGGGATGCACAGGACATAATGGGGATTCTCAGGCAGCATACAGAAATGCTGTGGACTCTGGTACACCTGCAGGTCCAAGAATCCCATGCTCACTTCCCTCTGCAGCACATACACAACTCAATGTCAGGACCTCCCTACACCCCCTCAACATTCCACATAGCTTCAGGGGCCACTGCACTACCCCTACCACTCCACCCCAGGGGACATTAAAGACGGTCACAGCTGCACATATACTGACCTGTGAAAGACACGGTTGGTGTATGTGTACCTGAAAGGGAAACGGCTGTTCTTTCCCCTTCATACGTTCTGTTCCCTTAATTTATTAAGTTTTATGAAGTTCTATATGTTTTTTATTTGCCTGGTTCATGTTACAGAATAAAAATCTATTTTTGAAACATAATTCATCTTTATTAGTTCCCAACATGCTAGCTGGGGTGAACAGGTCTGACACCCATCGATTTCCTGTTACTTCATTTTGTCACAGAACCTATAACATCATTCACAGACAATACTAATAGGTGCATTAGCAATGTTATATTCCTACACAAACAGCACTCACTACAAAGTTTATTCTGGGCTGCAAAAGAGCAAGGCCAGATAGAGCACACTACAGCAATACACACCACACTGACTCACTATTAAAATGGTCTTTCAAAGCCTCCCCAAGGGCTTGTCTCCACTTACCAGTGGATGGACGCTGCAGTGATCGATCCACCAGGGGTTGATTTTAGCGGGTCTAGTGAAGACCCGATAAATCAACTGCAGATCACTCTCCCGTCAACTTCGGTACGCCACCAGAATGAGATGAGTAAAGGGAGTCAATGTGCGAGCGTCTCCCATCAACATAGCATAGTGTGGACCCTTCAGTAAGTAGATCTAAGCTACGTTGACTTGAGTCATGCTACTAACATAACTCAAATTGCGTAGTTTAGATCGACTTTCTCCCGTAGTGTAGACCTGCCCCTAAGCCATATAGCTTCTCATTGAGCTCTTCATATAGCTGTTGTATCTGCTAGTTCAAATTCAGCAGACAGCTGCTCCACCTCCACCCCAATGGAAACTTCCTCCCTTTGCTTCACGGATATTATGCAGGACACTGTAGACAGCTATAACCATTGGGATTTTTTTTTTTTTTTGCTGAGGTCCAATCTCATAAATAGACAACACCAGCGACCTGTCAAATAACTAAATGCACATTAAACTGCCATTCTGTACCTGCTCAGCATGTAGTTGAAATGTTCCTTGGTGCTGTCGAGGTGGCCGGTATACAGCTTCATGAGTTATGGGAGCAAGGGGTAGGTTGGGTCTCTCAGGATCAACATTCCCAATGGTAATCCGCCTGTTGGGGAAAAAATGCTCTGCTTGCGGCTTTCTGAACAGTCCTGTGTTTTTAAAGATGCGCGTGTCATGCACCTTCCCTGACTAGCCCACAGAGATGTTGGTCAAGCATCCCTGATCCACTAGCACTTGCATTACCATAGAAAAGTAGCCCTTTCTGTTGTACTCTGTGGAAAGATGGTCTGGAGCTAAAACAGGGCTATACATGCCATCTATTGCCCCACTGCAGTTTGGGAACCCCATTGCAGAGAAATCATCCACTATGTCCTGCACATTGCCCAGAGTCAGTCCTGCATAGCAGGAGGTGGTTAATGGCCCTGCACACTTGTATGACAACTGCCCCTGCAGTGGATTTCCTGATTCCAAATTGATTCCTGACTGACTAGTACCAAGTTTCCACAGTGCAATTTCCATTTGCTTTTCAACTGTCAGTGTGGCTGTCATTTTGGTGTCCCTGCGCTGGAAGGCTGGGGCAAGCTCAGTGCTCAGATCCAGGAATGTGGCCTTGGGCATCTGAAAGTTCTGTAGCCACTGCTTGTCATCCCAACCCTGAATGACAATGCAATCCCACCAATCAGTGCTTGTTTCTTGGACCCAGAATTGGCATTCTACCATCTGCAGCTGCTCCGAGAACACCACCAACAACCTTAAATTGTTTCTTTCTCTGTCCCACAGCAATCTAGCCTCCAAGGAATCATCATGTTCCCCACAGCTCCTCTTGCGGCTCTGCAAATACTGCAGGATCAGGCACCCTGTGCTTGCAATGCTCATGATGATAGTGCAGAGCTGTGCAGGCTCCATGCTTCTGTCAGAGATGGTGGACAGAGAGAAGGGACGTGTGGGTTTGTGGGGATTTTGAAAAGAGGAGCAAATTATTGTGAGAAGCAGATGAAATTATGGGATGAAGAACACTGCATTATGGGAAGTTGAACCCATGCTCCCAGTCACCCATTTACAACTCATTTCAGTGTTATGAAGCATTGCAAGAACTCTCCAAAACACCCTGCACTGGATGGTGGTAAATTGCACAGTGGGAAAGCTACCCACGGTGCACTGCACTCCGCATCGAAACAAGATATAATAACCTGGGTGGCTGTATGCTGACATAAATTAGGTCAACATAATTTTGTAGTGTAGACATGGCTTTACTCCATGAAATAACAGAATAAGCATATATCTATACAATGGAGACTATCCGGGCATACCTAGGCCGCCGTAGTTATTCCAGTAGTGTAGTCGCAGCTTATGCTGACAGAAGGGTTTTTCCATCAGTGTAGGAACAGCACCTCCCTGAGCAACAGTAGCATTCTTCCATCAACACAGCTGTGTCTATGCTGGGGGTTAGGTCAGCATAGCTATGACGCTCAGAGTGAGCTATTTTAGCTATGTCGACATAACTTTTAAGTGTAGACTAGGCCTTAGATACTATTTGACCTAAGAGTGGCTGTCAGTGGTTAATCAGCCCTTCCTCTGTCTCAGGGTTGAGACTTGATCACAGTCAGTAAGTACCTACATAGCAGAGTTGTTAACTTTCACCCGGTAAATAAGCACCCCGACTTTCACAATAAGCCAAAAATCAGGCTAATCCCATTTCAAATCAAGGCCAAAATAAGCCAAACCCTAAGAACCCCACCACTCTATGTGACTAGATCCCCCCGGCATGCAGTCTGGGACTGTGGTGGGCCCGCTGTGCATCCCTGACTCTCTCCCCCCCCCATTGCCCCTGCTTTCCAGGAGCCGATTGAAAATAAAAGAAGCAACCAGCTACAAGCTCAACAAGCTACAAGCCCAATAAACTACAAGCCAAAAACTAGCCAACAAGCAACTCACAAGCCAATTAAGCCAAAAACAAGCCCAATTTCTGTGTGTTTTTTTTAGCCGGTTTGGCATGTCTGCTACATAGGGAATGAAAATGTGATAACAGGCTCTTCAATCTAGCAGAGAAAGGTATAACACGATCCAATGGCTGGAAGTTGAAATTTAACAAATTCAGACTGGAAAGAAGGTGTATATTTTTAACAGTGAGGGTAATTAACCATTGGAGCAATTTACCAAGGGTTGTGGTGGAGTCTGGCAATTTTTAAATAAAGATTGGATGTTTTTCTGAAAGATACACTCTGGTTCAAGCAGGAATTAATTCAGGGAAGTTCTACAGCCTGAATTATACAGGAAGTTTAGACTGGATGATCACAGTGTTCCCTTCTGGCTTTATAATCTAGTAAATCATTTCAAGCATGAAGTGTTCTTCCCAGTATCATCAATGCAAAGAATAACATGATTTGAGAGTCCAAGCCATTTTAGACAAGTTTAGTATGTTTTATAACAACTTTTACAGAGTGAAATGTAATAAAGGGACAACAGATATGCATAAGTTTCTAAATGTTTTTGAGATACTTCCATTTTCAGCTGAAGACAGTAAATGATGAGAAGAATATAATACCTGTAATAAGATAGAACAGTGGTTTTCAACCTGTGGTCCACGTACCCCTGGGGTTCCTCAGACTGTGTCTAAGATCTCCAAAGGGATCTGCACCTCCATTCGAAATTTTTTAGGGGTTCACAAATGAAAAAAGGATGAAAACCACTCAGATAGAAGATGCCACTAACTGTGTCAGTTCTGGGGAAGCTCATAGAATAGATGGTTTACTAAAGACTTTTTAAAATTATTTAATTAATATCAGTTAATTCCTAGTTTAATCTTCAAATCCAGATTCAGCTAGTTACATAAGAACATGCCAATGGGATTACTCACATGCTCAAAATTAGGCACATACTTAAGTTCCTTGCTGAACTGGGACCTCACAGAGGCACAAACTGAGGAAAGTTTTGTTATACATCTCTATAGACCAATAATATGTCTAATTTCACTTAAAAATGGCAATTTCCTGCTTTATGTTATACAATCGTGTTACAGTGGCACCATACTCATTCCTACAGTTCACGACTGGTAAATAGAATGGGCAGAAGTTGTTTCCTATGCATCATTAATTAATAAAATGTAAAGAGAGCTATGGGAACTCAGTTTGGTTTGGGGAAATTTCTTAGATCATATCAAAGAATGCTAATATTGCTCTCATATTTACAGGACAAGTTCCTTTCTGATCTTACTATAGCATTGTTGAGGATAATGTATTTTATGTTTATACCTTAAATTAATTTTGTAAGAATGGTTGCAATTTTGGTCATCACTGCATATTGTATAAATACCAACTATTTCCTTATCTGTGGTTTTTTGTCTTTCATATGTGTGAAGGTTGTTTACAAAAATGTCAGTGAAAGGATATTTTTAAAGTATTGTTTTTAAATTACTAGTCTGAATTATTTTTATTAGGTTTTGGGCTGAGATTTGGTGAATCTAGATACTGATGAGACTGGATTTGTATATCAACTAAATCCAACTGGAGATTTATCACAACCCTAATGTCTACTAAACCTCTGTAGGAGAAATGTTAGCCCACTTGCAAAGCAGGACAAATCTTTAACCATTTCACTTCTGTTAGTTACCTCAGTTTTAATCAATAATGATATGATATTATCAGAGAGGATTTAAGTGCTCAGTGCTCCACCATATGGTCATTTTCTGAAAGAGCAGAGTTCAACTGATCAATTATCTTTATATCGAGATGCACTTGGTTGTTTCCCTCCCCCTCCCTCAAAATTATAGTGCCTGGAACCAGTAAAAGTTGAAAGGAGGGTATCTGAAATGATAATCTTTAAGGTGTGTGCAATGTTTTCACAGCTTTATAGATCAAAGCCCTTTACTGAAGTATGTTATTATCAGGCTTATAAATCAGGCTCAGTTCATTTTATGAACATTAGTGCTGCCATCAATTACATGCATTTAGGACTAATGGTTTTACAGGAATGTTAATAGTTCTACATTATTTCCTGAAAACCAGTACGGTAGGCAATTAAAAGGCTATATGTAACCTGCAATATTGTTTGTTTCTGGTTTTTAAGGCCCTGTTGAGAGTGTGCGTTTAAGTAGATTTCAAACCAGTTAAAATCCACAGATTTGAAATTTACTCACAGAATAGAACCATTTGCAAACCATTCTCTCCTTCATTACACTAGGGCACAACCAGTGGTGCTGCACCTTGCACCCCAACCCCCTGCCCTGAGCCCCCTGCTTCACCCTGCACCCCCATGCACCCCAACTCCCTGCCCTAAGCCCCCTGCCTGCACTCCGCACCCCTCCTGCACCCCAACCCACCTTCCCTGAGCTCCCTCATACACTCCGCACCCCTCCTCTGCCCCAATCCCTTGCCCTGAGCCCCTTCCTGCACACCACACCCCCCCTCCCACACCCCGCACTCTCTCCAGCATCCCAACCCCCTGCCCTGGCCCTGCATACAATTTCCCCACCCTGATGTGGCCCTCGGCCCAAAAAGTTTGCCCACCCCTGCCCTAATGTCTCAAAAAAAAAAGTGACTCTGCGTTTTAATTTAATCTCATGATATGCTCTTTTACTTTTAAAGTATGGATTGTTGTATTATGCAATAAGCGCCTAATTGCATAATATAGATGTTGTAGAAATGTATAGAAAGCCCGCGTTCGCTTGCAGCATGCATCCCCACTACTGCGGCGCCACATTACCATTGGTCTTCCCCTCCCCCTCTGACTACTATTCTAGAAAATTCTTTGACCTATATAAGCGGCCGCGTCAGGCATGCCCAGAGCAGTGTCTACAGTGTTTGTAATCTTTGTCGCATGTACTCTACTGAAATACCATAACAAGCCCGTGGCTTTACATTTTAATTCAATCGTATGATACCCCCTTTTAATTTTAAAATATGGATCGGTTCATTGTTAAGATAAGAAAAGGAGCAGACAAACTGAATTATAATGAATGTGCTGATAGTAGTGCAAATACCTCGGACTCCTCGGTTAAGAACTTACATGAAGATAATGCCGCCACTAGTTCCAGTGCGTGCAATAAACTGAGTAATGACCAACAGAAACAGACTTTGTCTCTTAGTTCAGGTCAGTGTAGTTCCTATTCAAAGCCATCAAACATTCCATCTGATGACCCGGTCTGTGATATTCCAAAAAATATATTAGACCACTGGTCTCGATTATCTAGAGGTCCTTATCAGCCTAGATTGAGCATGTTTCCTAGAAGTAAAATAGGGAATAAACAAAAAAGTTTTCAGTCCGATTGGTATGAAAAGTATAGGTGCTTAGAATATAGCCCATCAAAGGATGCAGCATTTTGCTTTTACTGCCGTTTCTTCTCCACTAATGATGCAGCAAACAAAGGTCACACTGATCCAGCATTTATTGATAAGGGATTCAGAAACTGGCATAGGGCTAACGAATGTTTTAAAAACCACCAGCTGTCAAAATCTCATGTGTTGAGCTGTTCTTCATGGTCAAGTTTTAATGAAAGGAAACCTATTGATGTATTGTTGGATGAGGGCAAGCAGGCTTATCTGTCTAAACAAGAAGAAGAACGGTGCCATAACCGAAGTGTAATGGAACGACTGATTGACATTGTTCTGTGTTTGGCGAAAGGTGGGAGATATTCATTTCACAATTAAAAAGCAGACAGTTTTGAGAAAGGTTTATTTCTAAATCTTGTCAATATGCTCCAAAAATATGATCCTGTAATGGCAAAGCATGTGCAACAATCTCCTCGAAACGCTACCTATCTGAGTAATCGCATCCAAAATGATTTAATTGTGGCCTTGCACAATGTTGTACAATAAAAGATTGTGTCTTCACTAAATTGAAAAATGGTCTCAATAATTGCTGACAACACTGTTGACTGTGGACATCATGAACAGATGTCCATTGTGGTGCGGTATTTTGACAATGAAAAACATAGTCCAGTTGAACATTTTGTGTCTGTTCAGAGACTATTAACAGTTGATGCTCAGTCTATTTTTGACCAGTTCAATGACGTCCTTGGCATTCTTAAAATTGACTGGTCATCAGTGATGTCTGTCTGTTTTGATGGAGCATCTACTATATCTGGATTTACTGCAGGAGTTCAAATGAAATGTAAAGAAAGAAACAGTGAAATACTCTATGTACACTGCTATGTGCATTGTTTGAACCTCGTCCTAGTAGATGCATGCACTTCAAGTAAACAAAACAGAACTGTCTTTGATTTTTTTGGTGTTATTCAGACTCTTTATGCCTTCATGGAGGGGAGTCCTGTGCGACATGCAGTAATGAAGAAGATTTTACAAGAAGTAGGATCCCAGTTGAAGACTTTGAAGTCACTATCAAACACAAGATGGGCATGCAGAGCAGAAGCAGTGGCTGCTGTAAAACAAAACTACTCCATCATTTTACAAGCTTTACAAGAGATTATCGAAACAACTTGCCTTGCTGATGCTAAAATAAAAGTCAGGGGCCTTATCCATGAACTAAATTCATTTAAGTTCATCTTTGCCCTTCACATGATGCACTCTATTCTCCAGATGGTGGTAAAAGTGAGTAAGGCTCTTCAAGCTCCAGATCTCAACTTACTTGCTGCAATGACAGGGGTGAAAAGCTTGTGTAACTCTTTGGCTGCGATGAGAAGTGGCCCAGAATATTTTCAATCTATTTTCAATGACAGTGTGAAAATGTATGTAGAAAATGATATATTGATTCCCCCAGTTAAGAAGAGAAAAACATCCACTCGTATTGATGACGCGTTTGAGTCCCAGCATCACTTTGATACAAAAGAGGAGCAGGAGAGAATAAATTCATTTTCCCCACTCCTAGACTCAATGATTACCATCATTGACCAGCGATTTGAACAGGAGACTTGTAAAATTGTGACTGCAATGGGATAACTGCTGAGCTTAGACATTGGCAGGGATGATATGAGAATCATTGCCAACAAATTTAAAGTGTCCTTGGATGAGTTGGAAGCTGAAGTCGAATTGCTTCGGGGTTATGATGGATCTGTTCCTAAAGGTAGCACTACGAACACCACCAGAGAGTGGCTTGATTGGCTAAAGGAATTGGATCAGTCTTCCATGTTCCGGGCCTTTTAAAAATCTATTCAGTGCTTTGCAGTCTTACCTGTTACAAGCTGTTCATGTGAAAGAGCCTTTTTGAAACTAGCACATGTAAAAAACAAACTAAGAAGTACAATGTCCCAACAGCAACTCGACTCACTCATGATTTTGTACATTGAACAAGGATTGGCTTCGTCAGTTAATTACAATGATGTGATTGAGGAATTTAAGTCCATAACACCTGGTGAGCGACGTCTCATTCTTGTTGTGGAAAATTTTTTTTCCTCCACATTCTCTAGGACAGGAAGATGAAGAAACCTTAATCTGTTTTGGTCAATTTGGGTCAGCTCATTATCTGGTTAAAGATAAAGATCATGAAAATTGACTGTATCTTTGTATACGCCTGGTTATCACTACAGCAAAAATTTGGTATTTTGTGTCTCATTTTTTAAATAAAGTTTAGTTGTTAACTAAACTTAATTTTTTTAAAATTAAGTTTTAGTTTCTTTAGTTTGTTTGATGAATAAAAATAATGTCTTTTATGATTGAGTATTCAATAAATGCTCGCTTTAAAAAAAAAATTCCCTGGGTGCACACCTGTAACAGAGTGCTGGCCAAAAGGCACTGACTCAGCCCCTGTTAGCTCAGAGCCTGCTAGCTCAGCTCCCAGTAAGGGGAAGTGATTGGAGCTGACAGGCTGTGGCTGATTAAAGCCCTAAAAGAGAATCACCTGTGAGCTTGATGGGGGAAGGCCTATAAAGCTAGCAGGAAGGAAGTAGGAGGGGAGGAACAGGAAAGTGAGGAGTGAGGGCCTGTTGCTCCCAGCTAGCTGTAAGAGCAAGCTGTTCCCTAAGGGGCTACCTGACTGATAGTTAACTGTAAAAAGCTGTATATACATGGTGGTGGGAAAAGACAGGGAAATAATAGGGCACTGGTGTTTGAAAGAGTGGTCTCCAGCTAATTTGTACCATGAGCAACGAAGGGCACGTCTACAACACTCTAATGAAATGTGCTGCCCACGCCTATGTGTGAAACCCACATTCAAAGCCCTACTCTCCATCAGCAGGCAAAGGCAGGAATTAACTCTGGATCTCCTAGCTACTGGGCTAAAGGTTACAAGAAGGCACCTTCTCCTCTGGCCATTTCTGCGAATAAGACTGAAGTAAAAAAGTAAATTGGCTGCACCTATTTGGCAAATTCATGTCAAATTTGCTAATAGTTTTGAGTCAACCAAAACTCCCTCCTCTACTGCTTTTGCTGAGTCCCTAGTTTCGGATCTTTGCTCCATATTTCAAAGGTTATGTTCATAGGCATATGTTCATGTACATAGGCGCCATGGAAAAAAAATTGGTGGGTGCTCAGCACCCACCGGCAGCTCCCCATGGCCCCGTCCCGCCCCCCTGCTCCAGCTTACCTCCACCTCCTCCGTGAGCACGCCGCTGTGTCCTGCTTCTCCCTCCTCCCTCCCAGTGCTTGCGCTGTGAAACAGCTGATTCATGGGGCAGGGAGGGAGGGGGGAGGCGGGGGAACGCGGCGCGCAAGTGGAAGAGGCGGGGCTGGGATGGGGATTTGGGGAAGGGTTCCAATACGGGCAGGGAGGGGGCGGAGTTAGGGCGGGGACTTTGGGGATGGGGTTGGAATGGGGATTGGGATGGGGCCAGGGGCGGGGATAGGGTGGAGTCAGGGCGGGGAAAGGGGCGGGGGGCGCGGGCACCCACCGTGCCGAGATAGTTGGCGCCTATGGTTATGTTGCACATGCAGGGTCAGATCTTCAGTTGGAAGTTTGTACAGCACCTTTGAAGTCAATGGAGCTTCATCAGTTTACACCGGCTGAGAATCTGCTCCAACAGTTTCAATTTTTGAGGCATCAGATAATCCTTATGTTCTATTAAGCAAAGTGAAAGGCAAATGACAATTTTTCAGAGATTCAGTTCAGTGGATCCTCCATTAGTTCAGATGCTTATGATTACCGCTTGGATCTGCAAAACTGGGATAGAAAACTTCCAAGAAAAATAGGAATTGCTCTTCATATTCCATCCCTCATATCCTCTCTCTAACTCTGCCAAACAACTTGTGTAAACTATTTAGCAAGTTTCTTTGGAAAAACAAGTTGCGTGAATGAACTCCAATAGGATATTTATAGAATGTGAAGAAGAAGCAGTAAACTCCCTTGCTGCGCAGAAATACCACCATGCTTTTACACTAAGAGACAGCATTTTATGGCTAAACCCTCAACCCTTATCTCCAGAATGGTTAAACATTGTAATGACCTTGGCATCCCCCTTCAAACTGAATCTGTTACCCTCAGTGATTATAAAGGCCATAAAGGAGCACCTGATCATAAAATCCACTTGGAATGCTTTTTTAAACCAGCACCAATTATCCATAAAGAAAATATCTCAAATGAAATCTGCTTCTATAAGGCTTATTCTCTTAATGAAAAGTGAATAACAGTTAAAAACGAAAATCTTGTCGCCTGGAGAAAAGTCATGACAAATTGGAAGAAGCATTGAAGTTATCATTGACTGAACGGTTAAACAAAATCATCTGAGTACTCATATGGACCATAACAGCCATTAAGTGTTGTTTTACAAGCAGGACCTGATCTGCAGGACTAATTTGGATGGACTGATAAGGGACTCCCTAAACCAGCAGGCTGTGGGTGCCGGATAGTCATAGGTCCAGTATCTACAACATAAGATGGGAAGAGTGGTAAAGTTGTTCTTTTTCTGCCTCAGTGAGGACTGGGCTGTGATGCTTCAGAAGTCTGCAGCATAAGAGCATTTTAGTTGGAGGTGTAGCAGCAAGAAAAGGCACAGAAAAAACACCATATGTAATAGGGCACCACAAAGACTTTCCAGTGAGCCACTTAAAGGCCGGAAGATTAGACTAACCCAAAGCAGAGAGCTGCATCATACGGACAGGTGCAATGAAAAGCTGTAAGGTTGAAGGTGAGGGTTTCAATTTTAAATGGTAGCATCTAATTTTAGAAAACAGATAAGGTGACTGAAAAATCTGTTTGAGCCTATGTTGTTAAATCACGCAGAATGTCTGCACTCCAATTTTACAAGCCCTGTGCATAAGTAATCCAAAACTAATTCCCAGTGCAAGGGCTGGGCCTGTTTGGAGTGTGGTTCTGCTTTGTAAAGTGACTTTGTGTAATTGGCACTGTGGGGCTCTGTGCTTGTTGTCTCCCCCTGGCACCCTCAGAAACCAGGCGCTTAGCCCCCAGCATTGGCACAGACCACTGTGCCTTGACACGAGTGCCAGAGCTAAAACTGATTGAAAAACTGGGACTTTTTTTGTTAAAATACTTTGTTCCATTTTTGGTTGAAAAATCTTGAACTTTGAAATTTTCTCCTCAGTCTGGAGCTCTCTGCTCACCCTGGCTCTATGGTAATATGACTCCAGCAGAGCTGCAATGCCCTGGATATCCTGGCCCACAACTACCCCTGGAGCCACCAGGCCTCGATCTGTATTAACACCACTATTTTCCCCCAGCAGTTTGGGCCCAGCTAGAAGCCCAGTCCATGCCCTCCAACTTCCTAGGACTGGAATCCCACAGAGCCCACATAAAGGGGCTCTGTAATGTTGGGCAGAAAAGGCAAACATGTCATGATGGGGGGGTCTCCTCCCGTCCAAAGGCGCATGCTCCGCTTCACGTATGTGGAAGAGATACGGCCTTATATTGCTGACTCTCCATGCTGTGATACAAAGTCTTTTAGCCCACCCATTTTGGAGCTGCATTACCTTATCTAATAATCAAGTTCATCATGTTTAAACATTTCTATACATGCTTTAAACATCTTAAAGCTTGTTTGAGTAATTGGGCCAAAACGGGTCACTTCACTGGACCACTAAGCTTTGTGTATCTTCATAAACGAAATGATTTGTGTAGCTCAGGAAATAGCTGAATGTACTGGTAAGATGCATATTTACAATGAGGACAATATTTTGGCTGGAATTGAAGATCTCTTGTAAAACTTGTCCAGAGTCCCCATACTACAGACTCTGAGCGCACTGCTTTTTTATTACACTCATTTAATTCTAATGGTTAAATTAGGTTAAATATGCTTAAATGGGCACATCTGAAGTACTTAGAATAATCCTACATCACAGCTGGTCATAAGTGTTAGGAGACACTGGCTTGCTCAAGGATTATTAATGGGCTATAAAACTTTTAACTGCTAGGTCACTGGTTCAAATCCAGCCTAAGTCAACAATGACTGAAATAAGTTTAGTGGCCTTTGCGAAATAAGGTGATCATGGCAAAATAGGATTGAAGCATATCTGCAAATGGTAGCATATGGGAAGCTTGCCCTGTTGTTCTGTGTATAAACAGAGACCTTTCATCCCTAAAGCTGTCAATATGTAGCTTAGGTACTTATATGGCCACCATTACTGTACAAGTAGTATCAGAGTGCCTCACAATTGTTTTAATGTATTTGTCCTCACAATACCCCTCTGAGGTAGGGAAGTGCTATTATTCCCATTTTACAGATGGGAAACTGAAGCACAGACATACTCACTGACTTGACCAAGGCTACACAGGAAGTCTGTGGTGTAGAAGGGACTTGAGCTCAGCTCTCCCATGTTCCTAGAACCCTCATCACTGGCCCATCCTTCCTCTTTATATATACTTACTAAGCAACTTTCACAAGCACTGAATTCACATATTAAAAGTTAAAATAAATCAATGACCCTCAGATCAAGATGTTATTATTTTGTACTATTTTATATAGTAAAAAGATGGTTAAAAAATCTTTTACAGTAACAATAATATTGGTGTGGCTCACTTTGCTTCCTCTGGTCTTTTTGGGTGAAAGCTGCCCCTCTTTCTTCCCTGCCCACCCCCCAGGCAACACAAGGCCCAGGTATCACTCTAATCCTACTTAAACCCTCACAATAGGGTTTAAGTGGGATTTAGTGGTGGAAGGACCTTGTGCTTGCTCTTTTCCATGGGGGTGATTTTCATCCATAGTCCTTTAAAATGTATCATGGGCCAAATCCCTTGCGCATACAGGAATTTGACTTTTTTGTCTGTGTGTGCAAGACTAAAAGTTATCAAATTGTTATCTTAACTAAAAAAGTGGTATATTTCCAGTTTCAGCATTCTTCTGTACTCTTATGTTATTTTGATATATAGTATCAGTTTTGATCTTTGTTCAAGACTTTCTGCAGAGATGTTGTGTAGAACTGGGCAGTAAGCTGTTATAAATCTTATCAACCCAGATTCAACTTAATATAAACATAATTATACAGAGATTTATTTTAAAAAGCAGGTAAGAATTAGGAGGAAAGGGCCAGTTGGTATAAACTGGCATAGCTTGAAGTCAACGGAGTTATGCTGATTTACATCCATTCAGCATTTGCTCCAAAATCTTCCTAGAATAGTACCATGAATTACTTCCTGACCTCATGGGGATGTTGTAAGGGTAAATCTACTAATGTTTGTGTTGTGCCTAAATATGAGAGTCATACCCACACCCAGATAGAAAACATTTCTTGGATTTGTTGCACACATGTAAGCTCTCTCTGGCAATAACTGTATCAGACTCCCTGGGTATGACTACACTTCAAACTGGAAGTGTAGAGTCCAACACAAGGAGACATATCTGCACTAGCTCTGATGAAGCTAGTGCAGTAAAAGTAGAGTGTAGCTGTGGCAACCGGCAGGAGGAGTGGTCCTGGGTACGTACCCATCCAAGACACTAGGCATGTAGTTGGGGCAGCTAGCCCCTCCCACTGCTTGTACTGCTGCAGCAACACTCTATTTTAAGCATGCTCATGCTAGCTCAATCAGACCTAGTACCGGTATGTCTCTTCACACTGGAATATACACCTCCTGCTCAAAGTGTAGACATATCCTCAGTCATTGCATACAACTTCCATTGATACTTGCAGGGGTCCTGCTGAGGACAAGTGGACTTTGTATGCAAAAGACATTTCTTGAAACTTGTTCATCAGCGGTGAGCCTTTGCAGAAGGAACTGCTCAGCAGCGGCCTTTGTTAGGCTGTGCTCTTCAGCAGAAAGCAAGGCAATGTTAAGCTGTGCAAGACCAAAAAGGAGGAGAAAAGAAGGGAAAAACAGAAGTTTAACTGGCACAAACAGCCATGCCACTTTGTTAAAATCATACAAAAAGGAGATAGATTAGATAGTAATAGGAGAGCAGCCATACTGGGTCACATCATTGTCCATCTTGCCCAGTATCCTGTCTCTCACAGTGGCCTGTACCAGAGCTTCAGGGGGAGTGTACAGATCAGGGAAATAATGGAGTGATCCACCCCACTCTTCCACTCCCTGCTTCCTGTAGGCAGAGGCTTGGGATCTCCCTGAGCAGAGGGTTGCGTCACTGACCATCTTGGCTAATAGCCATTCATGGACCTATCTTCCATGAACTTATCCAGTTCTTTTTTGAGCTGTTATACTTTTGGCCTTCACAACATCCCCTGGCAGTGAGTTCCACAGGTTAGGTGTGCATTGTGTGAAAAAGTTCTTCCTCTTATTTGTATTAAATCTGCTGTTTATTAATTTCATTGGGCAACCTGTGGTTTTTGTATCACGTGAAAGGGTAAATAACACTTCTCTATGCACCTTTACCACACCATTCATGATTTTATAGACTTCTACCATATCCCTTCTTAGTTGTCTCTTTTCTAAGGTGAACAGCCCAAACCTATTTAGTCTCTCCTTGGCTCTAAACCATTCCATACACTTGATCATCTTTGTTGCCCTTCTCTGAACCTTTTCCAGTTGCATGATATCCTTTCTGAGATGGCATGACCGGAACTGGACACAAGGTTTATAGGGCACAATGGGTTTATATAGTGGCATTATGATATTTTCTATTTTATTTTCTATTCCTTTCCTAAGACTTTCTCGCACACTGTTAGCCTTTTTGACCACTGCTGTGCATTGAGCAGAAGTTTTCAGAGAACTATCCATGGGGATTCCAATATTTCTTTCTTGGGTGGTAATAGCTAATTTAGAACCCATCATTGAATATATATAGTTGGGATTATTTTTCCAATGTACATTACTTAGCACTTATCAAAGGCTCATCTGCTATTTTGTTGCCCACTCACCTAGTTTTGTGAGATCCCTCTGTAACTCCTTGTAGTCAGTTTTGGACTTAACTATCTTGAATAATTTTGTATCAGCTGCAGCTTCACTGTTCATCCCCTTTTCCAGATCATTTACGAATATGTTGACCAGCACAGGTCCCAGTACAGATCCTTGGAGGGACCCCCTTCTTCATCTCTTTGCATTGTGAAAATTGACTCTTTATTTCTACCTTTGTTTCCTAGCTTTCAACCAGTTACTGATCCATTAGAAGATCTTTCTTCTTAACCCATAGCATTAGTTTCCATAAGAACATTTGGTTAGGGACCTTATCAAAGGCTTTCTGAAAATCCAAGTACTATGTTGATTGGATTGATGATGCATGATTTCTCAATACAAAAGCCATGTTGACTCTTCTTCAACACATTGTGTTTCTCTATGTGGCTGTTCTTTACTATAGTTTCTACCAATCTGCGCAGTACTGAAGTTCATCTCACCAGCTTGTCATTGTCAGGATCGCACCTGGAGCCCTTTTTAAAAATGGTACTATGGTACTTATATGACCCTATTACCATAATATCTGAGCACTTCACAATCTGTAATGTACTTGTCCTCCCAACTCCCCTTTGAGGATGGGAAGTGCGATTATCTCTCTTTTACAGAGAGGGAACAAGAGACTATGGGGAAAAATTCCAAAAGTATCTAGATCCTATTTTTAATAGTGACTTAGGCACTTAGACCCAATTTTTTTAAAGGCATTGGCGTTGCTCTGTTCAGTACTGCAAGGCCTAAATGATTTAGGCAGCTAAGTCCCATTTTCATAAGTGATTTTAGGCACTTAGATGCAGATCTCAAAAGTACCTTTGAGGCTCTGGGTGCTTTAGGAGCACTTAGGATCAGGGGCAGCTTCAGGCACCAGCGCAGCAAGCGCCTGCCTGGGGTGGCAAGCCGTGGGGTGCGGCTTGCCGGTCACCCTGAGGGTGGCAATCAGGCTGCCTTCGGCGGCATGCCTGCGGGAGGTCCCCCGGTCCCGAGAGGCGCCCCTGCTCTTACACACCCCAAATCCTCTGTCTAGTACCTCCCAAATACCATCTCCCAGGACACACACACACCCCTCCAGCACCCCGAAATACCCCCTCGAGGTCCCCCCCGCAGCAGTGTCCTCTATTAGGGAACTTGAAATACAGGTGGGGTCACCCTAGATACAGTTGAATTTTAAAGGCAGGTGTTTCTGTTCTCCCTCATGGTGTGACCTCAAGGGGGCCAGGCTTTGGAAGTCTTAATGAGCTACAATCCCAGCTGTGTCCCCAGAGGGCAGTTCCAGGCGGGCGGGGTGATTCCCTGCACAGCCCGGGCAGAGGCAGCGTTGCCCTTTTCTCTCCCCTCATTCCGAAGGCTTGGCCCGAACCCGTGACACAAGGTTGTGTGAGCTGGGTACATGCTGGGAAAAGCCCTGAGTGGGGGGACTCAGGCTGGTGCAGAGAGGGGAGCAGAGCCTGGAGGCCTCCAGCCTGGCTCTCTCTCTCCTTCCCCTCTTCACCTAGTACCTTGTGTACCCCGCTGCGGCTGGGCTGAATCTCGCCCCAGGGGGCCCAGCCGAGGGACACCCCATCTCTCTCTCGCTCTCCCGGGGGTCTCTCCCGGAGTCAGGGTCACCGTCCACTGACGGAAGAGGTGCCTGGTGGTTGCAGGGCGTCTCGCTTGCTCAAGTGGAGATGACTCCGTCCAAGGCAGAGTGGCGCCTGCCGACATTCCCCGCTCCGGCGGGGTCTGTCCACCAGCTACCTCGTCCCTGGAGCGCAGGGTCTCGCCTCTGCCCCACACAGAGGGAGCCCTCATTGCTCAGTGTATAACAGGGGGCTCGCTTAGCCTCCTGTACAACACGAGCAAGAGCCTTGTGTCCAGCAAGTATAAATGGGAGTGGTTCCCCCCGGGCTTTGTCTGTGAGTCCGGAAGCCCGGGAGGGCGCCGCCCCTCACTCCCAGGCTGGGGTGGCCACATGGCCGGAGTGAGACTGCTGTCTAGCCCTGTCCACATGGGGGGCAGAGAGGGGGATACGGGGACACACACACCAGAGCTCCTCACCTGTGATATAGGAGCACAAGCCCCATGGACTCTCGCCCTCGGTTTTACAATTGTACTTCTTTTTCCTTTCTTTTTGTGTGTGTTTTTTCTTAAGTTATATTTTTACCTTTTTAATATATTTTACTTGTATTTCCTTTTTGATTTTATTGTTGTTTATATATATTTTAAGTTTCATTTTATTTTATTTCCCCTTTTATGGTTTTTATGTATTTTACAATTCTTTTATTTTTCAGTTTTTATTATTTTACTTTTTTTAAGTCTGTTAATATTTTTGTATTTTATTCATTACTATTTTAAATTTATTTTGCACTTTTTATAAATGTATTATTTTTTCTATTTTTTATTCTACTTTATGTGAATCGTATACTCTGTTGTCCAGTCATTTGGGCTCCTATCTTCTCTCACTCCAGTGAGGATCTTCAGCCTCTCACCCCATCATGGTAGTCATGCGCTGCCCCAGCCAGACCCTCCACCACCACCATTGCAGCCCATGGTGCTGAAGCGCACCCCCTGGCTTCCATCCTATGGTTTACAGATTGGTTCACTGACTCTCAGCACCCCACTATAAAAATTGTTCCAGCACCTCTGATCCAGCCTGATCCCTTGTCCCAGGAGTCAGCTGACTGGTGTTAGAGGCCAAAGGGCTGAGCTGGGTTTTACAGTTCAGTCAATATAACCAAATAAAGCATGTGTAAGCCTCTGTGAAAAAGTGGTAGCCTAAGGGAGTTAGGCACCAACCTTTTAGAGCATAAAGTGCTATAGAAAGTTAACACTACTCCTATGTTTTACCCCACCCATAAAACTTTGGCTGTTTTATCAAAATGTAAATTAATGTGACCATTTAACATAACTTGCTTAAATCCAAGGAATGAGTTTAGTCCATAAGGGACAAATTGTCAAGGCCTCAGAGCTCACATAAGTCAGGGATGGGCATTGTTTTAAGAATGTGAATAGAATAGAATCTGACTCCAGGTTAGGATGAAAACAATTCAGTGATAGAGTGGGGATACACAACTGCAGTTATTGCTGTAGCTCCATAAGCAGGTTGAACCGACTTCTTCCCTGCCCCCCATTTCTTCTCTTCCCCCCCTCTGGTAGATGCATAGGGAATCTCCTAGCATGGGCCACCTAATTCGTCTCTCCTTTCCTGGACTAATCCATGACCTCAAAGGAATAATTGTGATCTTATTACCTCTTACTAGCCACCAGAAGGCACACTGGATGCACAAGCCTAAACACAAATATTCCCTTTGAGTAAAGCAAGTGGGCTAAATGTCTTCTTTTAAAAAACAGCTCTGACAAATGCTGCATTTAATAAATCCCTTTGCAGATCAATTCCAACAGCCAGGGAAAAGTGGTTTTACTGAACAGCCATTATGGATAAAAGCAAGGGGAACAAAGGAAATTGCACTGCAGAATTGTGAAGGAGTGGGGAAGCATGACAGATGTAGCTACAGAATAAGTTAAATGGGAAACAGGGCTGGCTCCAGGCACCAGCTAAAGAAGCAGGTGCTTGAGGCTGCCAATACCAAGGGGCGGCACTCCGGCCGCTATCGGGGCGGCACGTCTGGGTCTGCGGCGCAGTAATTCGGTGGCAGGTCCCTCAGTCCCTCTCGGAGTGAGGGACCTGCTACCGAATTGCCGCGGGGGGGGGGGGGGGCCCGGGGGGGCGGCCGCGGCTTTTTTTTTTTTTTTTCCCCGCTTGGGGCGGCAGAAAACCTGGAGCCGGCCCTGCTTAGGATATGTTTACACTACAGCAGCACAGCTATGGTGCTGCAGTTGCCTTGCTGTAGTGTATACGCTTCCTACATCGATGGAAGGGGTTTGGCTGTCAATGTATTAATCCACTTCTTTGAGAGGCGGTAGCTACGTCAATGGCTGCATCTCTGGTGGGGGTTAAGTCAACCTAACTATTTTGCACAGGGTCTGAAATTTTTCACAGCCCTAAGTGCTGTAGGTAGGTCAACTTAAGTTTTAGGTGTGGCCAGGTCTAAGATTCATAAGTGCCTAACTCACTTTTTAAAATGGGACCTAGACTCCTAGGTCATTTAGGTGCTTTTGAAAATAACACCCTAACGTGACTAACATAAGGTTACAGAACAGAGAACTGAACACAGGTTTCCAAAGCTAGTTGCCCTAAGGAGTAGGCCGTCCTTCTTCCTTTATGGAGGAAAGGTTCTCAAAATGATTCTGGCTTACAATGTAAACAGGTACCTTAAGTGCAGTTTTACCCAACAAGGTGTCTATGTAAAATGATCCCTTCTTACTCTCAGACATTTTCTTGTGTGTAGCCATATGTGTCTTTATTCTTTACTGACTAAAATAACTTTTGGGGTGTTTTTTGTACTAAATTCTCCTACTGTTAGGAGTGAAGAGCCTATGACACAGTTACAGGAGAAAGAAGTGGATTTTATTCAGTCTCTTGCATTGTAACCCAAATTGTTAATTAAATTCCAATTGCAGGCTCTTTATGATTGATATTGTGTGAGTCAATAAGAAACTAGCTTGATTTTCAGGTCCCAGATTTAGTTTGCAGAGCTGTCTGGGAAGAAAACCATTTTACTTGTAAACAAAATGAATTTGTACTAGAAATCTTTGAGACAAAATAAATGTGGAATCTCATTATGCCATTTTTACAAAGTCATCTTTTCAGGAAACTGCAAGTTAATTGGGAAATCAACAAAGTTATTCCTATACCTGCATTAGGAATACAATATAATGACCTTCTCTGATGCACTGGGAATAGGAGAATACTGTGGCCAAGAATGTATCTCAGGTATCTGTTGATTTTAGGGGGACCTGGCCATGTAACAGATCTCTTATGCCCTCAACAGTACATCATATTTGTAAAGATTTTTGAAAGAAAGCTTTTGCATATTTTTCTGGGTAAAATACATCCTATTCATGGAGGGACAAACCCCAGGTCCTGATTACATGATAGTAAGGGATACATGTGACAATCAGTCACAGTACAAAACGTCACAGTACATAAGCCACTTCTTCTCATATAATATGGCTGTGCAGACCTACCCAGACCTAGAGATGTGTACATGAGAGGAAGAGGCTGGAGGTATTTTATGCCTGCTGCACAGTAAAAAGGCATGGTGCTGCTTGGGAGGCTGGGAAGTCATGCAGTTGAACTGTCAGTCCACACAAACAATTAGTCCTTCAGATAACTGCCCCTCTCTCTTTTCCTCACGAAGGTCTTGGTGGAGAAAGTGCTATGCCTGGGCCTAGCATAACATTTGTAATGCTGCCATGGGGAAGAAAATGCGGCTGGAGTGGATCTCTGAAACTGTTTGTTTGCACACTCTAGAAGAGAGAGAAACTTCTAGGACAGTGGTCCCCAACGTGGTGCCCGTGGGCGCCATGGAGCCCGCTGGGGCATTTATGTGCGCCCGCCTAGTGCCCAGCAGGGGGGAGAAGCCGCGGCCCCGCGCCTGCCAGGGACAGAGAACTCCGGGACTGCAGGCTGCGGGCACCGGTGTTCTCTGTCCCCAGCAGGCGCGGGGCCCCGCTAGTGCCCAGCAGGGGAGAGAAGCCAGGGCCCCGCGCCTGCTGGGGACAGAGTACTCCAGGGCTGCAGGCTGCGGGCGCCGTTGTTCTCTGGCCTCGCGGCTTCTCTCCGGCTTCTCTCTGCACTGCCGCCAAAACAAAAAAAACCAAAACAACACTCCGACTCTGCAGAGTGGACGGAATGCCGCTCCATAGCATGTGCTGCCCCAGGCACGTGCTTGCTCCACTGGTGCCTGGAGCCGGCCCTGTATGTGAGTATTCTTCCTGCATTGATACTGCTGTTTTCTTGTGCTTTGCAATTTATTATTTTTTAACATTTTGCCCCAAAATGAGTGGTTCAAATAAGAGACAATGTACGTATTATTTCAATGCAGAGTGGGAAGAATCCTATTGTTTTATTGAAAATAAAGGGAAATGTGTTTGCTTATTTTGCAGTGATACTGTTGCAGTGCTGAAAAAACAATGTCGAATGCCATTTCCAAACTAATCATGGCTCTTTTGACATTAGCCATCCACTTAAATCTGAGTTGAAAAAGGTTTGATTTGAGTTGATTAATTTTCTTCTATCTGCCCAGCAATCTGTTTTCACTAGACAAGTGGTAAGGTCTAAAAGTGCTACTATTGTTTCCTTTAAAATTGCTCATCTGCTCGCAAAGAAGAAAAAACCCTTTCAAGATGGTGAATTGTTGAAGGAAGCATTTTTGACTGGTGCTGATTGCCTGTTTCAAGGATTTCCTAAAAAGGTAGAGAGTTTGTCGGCAATACAAGACTTGCAATTATCAGACAACACAGTTTCGAGGAGGATACATGCAATTTCAAGCGACATGCAAACTCAGCTAAAGGATGACTTGGAAATATGTGGCTGGTTTTCACTGCAATTCGATGAGTCAACAGATATATCGGATACAGCGCAGTTGGCAGTTATGGTGAGGATAGTATTTAGTGACTTCACCGTAAAAGAAGAGTTACTAAAAGTATTGCCTATGAAAGGGCGAACAAAAGGTGAGGACATCTATAATTTATAATTTATTCAAATCATTTGCAACATCAATTAGTATGCCACTACACAAGCTGTCTGCGATCACCACTGATGGGGCACCAGCAATGATTGGCAGCACCAATGGATTCATTGCACTCTGTAAGAAGAATGAATCCTTTCCGAACTTTATGTCTTATCATTGCATTATCCACCAAGAAGCTTTGTGCGTCAAAGTTCTTTCTTTTCAACACGTCATGAATGTCGTTATTAAAATAATTAACTCTATTCGAGCGAAACCTTTGCAACACCGACTTTTTAAGGCCCTGTTGGAAGATATTGATAAACAATCTGATCTTATCCTACACACAGAAGTACGATGGCTGAGCAAAGGTAAAGTTCTTGCATGTTTGTTAAGCCTAATTGAAGAGATTAAAGAATTTCTGAAGTCCACAAATCAGAACTTCGAGCAACTAGAAGACTCCAGCTGGTTAATGGACTTGGCTTTTCTTGCCAACATCACTGATAAATTGAACATTTTAAATCTTGAGCTCCAGGGAAAAGACAAACATGTGGCTCAAATGATAGGTTCTGTAAAATCATTCAAAGCAAAACTGATCTTGTGGATGTCACATATGAAGACGAAGTCTCTCGTACATTTCCCAAGTATGAAGACAATGGTATGTGACAGTGATTTTAACCCATCACCATTTGTTATCCACATTCAAACACTTCTGGAACAATTTGAAAAGAGATTTCAACAGTTCACCATCATTGAGCCTGTAGTTGCCTTTCTTGTGAATCCTTTTACTTGCCAAACAGAGGTAACAGAAATGGCTACATCAATTGTGAATCTCATTCAAGTAAGAACAGAAAACGTGGAACTGGAGATTTTGGATCTTTAAAATGATATTGTTCTAAAATCCTGCGCAACCGATGAAAATTTTTGGAATCTGGTTGACCGAAAAAAGTTTCCTGCCTTAAAAAATGTAGCATACAAAATAAAATCTTATTTCAGTTCCACTTATCTATGCGAAGTTCTGTTTTCAACAATGAACATCATAAAATCAAAATACAGATCTCAGCTTACAGATGCCCATCCTGACGATTGATTACGAACGGGAATATCATCCTACTCTCCCAACTACGAAAAATTGGCTGACGAAATGCAGTGCCAAAAATCACACTGACTTTATTAGAAAAACCACCTGAATTAATGATACCTATTTTCCATTACGTGCTGATGAGCGTGTATGATTAACTTGTGTTTAACTTTTTTTCATATTTGTTTGTTTGTTTATTGAAATCCAGATACAAGTAACAATACAAATAATATTTTAAATTAACCATAACTGGCTATGTTAAAGTGAGAATAATAAATATATTTGGACCAGCAGTTCAACAATGTTTTACTTTTTTTAAATAAATAAGATGAAAACTGTTTATGATATTTATTTTGTAAAAACTTAATTTTTCTTACAGGTAGATAAAAAAGAGCAAATTCATATGGTAAGGTGAAAGAGTAATTGCCGAATAATGTAATTAATACCTTTTACTTGTAAAATTATCTTTTTTTGTCTTATGGATTCATGTATTATGCAATATTAAATATGATGTTTTTCGTATTATTTAATGTACAAATACAAAATAAGCCTTGAAAAATTGTTGGCGCCCGCCACACTCTTCGAAAACATGAATGTGCTACTGGCCACAAAAAGGTTGGGGACCACTGCCATCGGGTGTTGGAGGGCAGATGGATCTGTTGTCTTTTCTTGCTAACATCTGAGTTGTGGAGTTCTCTTTTTCAAACTCTCTTCTTTCAAGTATCCTTAAAACGGTAACAAAACCACTTGGAACTAACTAAATATAGATGCAACTTACAATACAAATCACATGATCTCTTTTGTTGTACCCCTTCCACTACTCTCCCCATTATTTCTTCACCTCACAAAGTGCGTTATATTTTATTTACTCTAGTCTGTAAGATCTGTAGGACAAGAGCCTTACATTTTTTCAGACCTTGAGAAATAAAATTCTGACCTGTCAAGCAGCACATTTTCCTCAGAATCTTATTTCATGATAGAAGATCTGAATCAGAAGATAGAAAAAGCAATTGACTGTTGTAATTGACGAATAAGAGGATAAACTCCTGGCATTTTATTCCTCCATGTACCTTAAAATAAAGTACATTCAGTCGGAAATTCCTGATCATATCTCTCCAGCCCAGTCAAATAAAAAACTCCAGGCAAAGTTGGAACATCTGATAATGAAGTCTGGCTGGGAGGACCATACCTAGGGCCGCATGCCAGAAGCCATTACGTGTGTCATCCGGAAATTGGGGAAAGATGTATAAGAACACTGAGCCTATCTCATTTCCTAATAATGTACATACTTGTCAAAGTCATTGCTATGATGAGGTCTAAATCTGCCCCACCCAAACTTCTGGGTGTGTTTTTGGAAAAAGAAAGTTGAATGTAAAAAAGATATTGCTTTGGAGCACATCATGGCTTTATGTACCATAACCCTGTCAATGTTAACCAAAAAGGGTCATATTATATAAATTGTTTCTGTTACTGCATGCATAATTTTGTGTCAACAGCTAATTACAAAATACTGTAGCTGATTGCATCTGCAAATCAGGCAGTTTGACATATACACGCTATAATTTGCACAGAGAATTAATTGCATCTCCAGTTTTGTGCATTTAGTTAACTGCAGATGCAAAAAGAGTATCTTTTTTACATTCTACTTTCTTTTTCCAAAAAGACATCCAGAAGTTTGGGTGGGTCAGATTTAGACCTCATTTCCTAATAATGTACATACTTGTCAAATTCAGCTACTTCCAAGAGTGATGAAAAAATAATTATGACCACTAGAAGTCAAATTCCTACTGTACTCAAACATTCAGACACTGTTGTGCAATGTATGTGCACTTCCTCAAGTCTGGTATTTATTGGTATTTTTGCAGTCTAGCGGGTTCAGTGGGGAGGCCAATGACTGAGAGAACAAAGGGTATGTCTATATGGCAATCAGAATAGCACATGTAGGCATGCCCAAGCTAGTTTTGATCAAGTTAACTTCCTAAAAATAGCAGTGTAGCTGTGGCAGAACAGGTGGCAGCATGGGCTAGCTACCCAAGTACATATGTAGAGTCCCAGGTGTAGGGTAACCATATTTCCCTATGCTGAATATGGGACACCTGGGAGAATTACTCGTATTCAAGTGAGTTCAATGGCAATCAATCAGAACTATGCAGTGCAAACATTCAAAATAACATTAAGTTGACTGAGCCCTTGTTAAAAAGAAATACTGCATAGTTGGATTATTTTTATTTACCTTCTTATCTTTAAGGCTTTAGGGTTCACACTAGGAGGGATGACACACACATCCCTCCCCTCTCCCCCCACACATGGGAGATGTGACACATACACACTCCCGTACACCTCTCTCACACAGGGGTGGTCACTGACCCTCCCTGCCCAGCACTCCGTGCCTGGCTGGGCCCTCGGGACGGACCCGCCTCGCCTGGTACCTGGCTGGGCATTTTCCTGAGGCAATTTGGGGCGGGGGGAGGCACACAGGGTCAAATGCCTCCCCCCAGATTTCTGCCAGGATTCACACCAGAATGTGGCCAGCACTGTGCGAGAGGGAAAGGACGGGAGCTGCTTCCAGCCACAGGAGAGGAGGAGGGGGGAAGGGATGACCTGGCCTGTGTCTTTGCTGAGCTCATCTCTGTTCCCCTGTTCCCTCTCCCCTGCCACCCCTCCGCTGGAAGCAGCTTGTCCCTTCCTGCCCGCACAGTGTCGAAAGGCAGCTAACACGGCCAGGCTGCTGCTGGTCACTCACATAACCCAGCTGCCTCACAATAGCGTAGCTGGGGGAGGGAAGCGGGGGGAGCAGCCGCTCCCCCACTTAGTACAAGTGGCGCCTTGTCAATTTCGTGGCACCTTTGTACTCACCTGGGGGAGCGATTAAAAAAAAAAAGCCACCACCTGCTGCAGCGCTTTCATTTTACTCACCCGGCGGCGCTCCGGGTCTTCATCGGCGGGACCTTCACTTGCTCTGGGTCTTCGGCGGTGGGACCTTCAGTGCTGCCAAAGACACCCAGAGCGAGTGAAGGCCCTGCCGCCAAAGTGCCGCTGAAGACCCGGAGCAAGTGAAGGGACCGCCGCCAAAGTGCCGC
>NW_020664409.1:83777439-83779557 GCF_002925995.2 Terrapene triunguis | reverse complement strand
CGCCGGGTGAGTAAAAGCGCCGCAGCGGGTGGCGCCTTTTTTTTTTTATTCCTCCCCCTGTTCCCTCCACCTGGCTACGCCACTGCTGCCTCAGGCTACAGCTCAGGCCTGAAGGGGTTAAGCCCTAAAGACGCATTGTGCACCAGGGCCCAGGGAACCTGGCTGCAGGGGCTTCAGTGGCCATGGAGCCTGGCCAGAGAGGTGGCTCAGCAGGAAAGGGTGCCTAGGGGACAGAGCTGCTCTGCGCCCTTTGGGGACAGGACCAAGGGTGGCTGGGGGCAGACAAAGAGGGTTCTAAGCAGTGTTTCCTCTAATTTTTCACGTGCATGTTTTTGTTATGTGCGCCAATATGGAGGTGTTGCGAGGGTGGGGCTGAGGGGTTCGGGGTGTGGGAGGGGTCTCAGAACTTGGGCAGAGGATTGGGGTGTCAGGGTCTACTGGGAGTGCAGGCTCTGGTGTGGGGCTGGGGATGTGGGGTTTGGGATGCAGACTGCCCCAGGGAGATAGGACTCCTCCCAGCCCTCTCTCGCGGCAGCTCCGGCGGGGCCGGGCCGGGGGAGGGGTGCCTCTCCACAGCCGTGGCAGCTCCGTTGGGTCGGGGCTTGGCTGGGCTGCGGGAGGCGTGCCTCTCCCTATCTGCGCGGCCCTTGATAGCCTGCTGCACAGCCGGGCAACTTAGGTGCTAAGTCCCTGCCGGGAGGGGGCCTGCTGTGGAGCCAGTAGATTCGGGGCAGGAAAAGGCTGGAAATCGCTTTCTTTTTTTTTTAATTACCCTTTTTGACTATTTTGCTGCCAGCTCTAGCATCCTATAACAAATAAAACCTGAACTTAGCATAATACATCTGTCAAAACAATAAATATGCGGGTTGGGTCCTTGCAGTGAAAATGAGCATGTGAGAAAGGATGCGGGGAAGCAAACAATGGAGAGAGGAGGGATGGAGTGAGCCAGGGCAGGGAGGGGCGGGGTAGTGGGTGGGGCAAGGGTGTTCAGTTTTCTGGAATTAGAAAGTTGGCAACCCTAAGCAGGGGCTGCGCTGATGGACCGGGGGGTGGAGGGGGTGTGGCCTGACCCTGCGCACTGCAGCTTCACCCCACACCAGCCTTTCTCACTCACCCCCATCATTGGCCACTTGACCCTCCCACTCACCACTGGTGGGTGGGAGGCTGGCGAGCAGGGATCCAGCCAGCAGCAGGACCCACCAGTACTGATGGGGGAGGAGGCAGAAAATACAGGACAATTGCCCATTTTTAAGAAAAAAGTCGGGACACCTGCAGGAGGCCTTAAATATGGGACTGTCCTGTTAAAAACAGAATGTCGGGTCACCCTACCCAGGTGGGATTGTAATTGGGCAGGTAGCCCATGCTGCTGTCTTTGCTACAGCAGCCACACTGTTATTTTTTGCAAGCTAGTTCAATCAGTGCTAGGTGAGGTATGCCTACACATGCTGCAGTTGTGCCTCCTGTCTGCTGTGTATACATATCAAAAGGAACTGGCAGGCCTTTGGTATGAGCCTCAGATTTTTGTGGGGTAGGAAGGCCTCCCAGGACTACCTGAGAAATCTCAGACTCTTTGCAATGCCACAGTCTTGGGCCACAGTATCCATAAAAATGACATTAAATAACATAGCAGGAAATTAGAGAGATGGGCCCTTCACAGGCAAGCCACAACATAAGCCGTTATGGAGCCCCAGAGCCAGTGAATTCACTTAAAAAGCAGGTGACATTATTTTCCTGATTTTGTTTTTTATATTAAAGTCCATATTTGTTTCCCAAGTGTCAAAGAAACCCAGCCATGGTGCAAAGTGATCAACTGATTCAGTGATTACGGGTAGAAAAGAAGAGACAACAGGATCATTTTTCACTCTCATATTAAACCAACTTCCTACGCCTTTGCCAAAGAGCCTCCATTCATAACATATTTATTGTCAGATATAGGGCCTGAAAAAGAACAACACACTGAGCCATAAATACAGTTGCATGGTAGTCATGACAGACAGACAGCCAATAGGCAGGGCCGGCTCCAGGGCCGCTTTTTTGTTGTTGTTGTTCTTGTTCCGCTCCGGCCGCCCTTTAGGGGGCGGCGGCGTGGAGAACCAGAGCACCCTGCAGGGCAGTCCT
>NW_020664409.1:83741719-83777339 GCF_002925995.2 Terrapene triunguis | reverse complement strand
GGGGCGGCCAAAAAACCAGAACCGACCCTGCCAATAGGTGTGCCAATAGGCCTGTTATCTGCATGCTGAGATAACGAGATGGCCTCTAATAGGGAGATGACAGGACGGTGTCAAAACGGTTGTTCCCAACCCTCAACTTCAGTGCCCACAGCTTCAACAGCAACCAGCTGGAAGGCCAGGATTCCACTCTCAATGACAATAGACAATAGGGGTACCAGAAAACACCATGGTAGCCCCCTCCCCATCCTGACAGATCTCATCCTTTGCATCCTGACTTGTCTGTAGCACACACCTAATTATATTATTATTGTGACAATGTACCCCATAAGGCTTTATGGGGAGGGGGTGCTTATAAATGTATGTATGACATAACTGGAATATGTTTTGTGCTGCCTGTGCCAGGTAACATATCTCCGTAAAGGTTAGGGTCTACTATATCTATTCATCCTATTTGTACATATATACATCATTTTCTACTTGAGGTTAAGAATATGGGCTGTATGCTTGCTTGGTTTCTAAGTAAGCTTTGAGAGGCATTTGGTCAGCTTCTTTAGGAAGGAATTCGCCAGGTTAAGTACCTGATCAGGGAACAATGCATCTTGGAATGCTCCAATCCACATAAGAAGTCTTCCTGGAGACATGCAAGATTCCATGTGGGCAATGGCTTCAGCCTGTAAAGACTGAGTCATGCAGGGACATGTGACTTGCCCAGGTGACTCCAGAACTCCATCTTGGAGCTGGACTTTGCATAGGAGGGAGGAGGGGGGTCTCCTCCCACAAGAGAGAGTCTATTTAACCCTGGGGGAGACCCCTCCATTTTGTCTTGAGCTGGCTAAAGAAGGAGCCTCTCCACCCCCCCAGGATGCTTGAAGGAAGCTGAAACAAAAGACAGTAACCACAGGGGGTGTGAGTGATTGCTGGACCCAGGCTAAAGGGAGATTAGCCTGTAAAAGGGAGCATTCTGGAACTGGTGAGGAACTTATCTGTATTTAGCTTGATCAGGCATAGATTTGCGCATTTTATTTTATTTTGCTTGTGACTTACTTTGTTCTGTCTGTTACTACTTTGAACCACTTAAATCCTACCGTCTATATTTAATAAAATCACTTTTTATTTAGTAATTTACTCAGAGTATGTATTAATACCTGGGGGAGCAAACAACTGTGCATATCTCTCTATCTGTGTTATAGAGGGCGAACAATTTATGAGTTTGCCCTGCATAAGCTTTATGCAGGGTAAAACGGATTTATCTGGGTTTAGACCCCATTGGGAGTTGGGCATCTGAGTGCTAAAGACAAGCACACTCCTGTGAGCTGTTTTTGGGTAAACTTGCAGTTTTGGGACAAGTGATTCAGATCCTGAGTCTGTGTTGGAGCCAGACTGGAGTGTCTCGCTCAGCAAGACGGGGTGCTGGAGTCCTGAACTGGCAGGGAAAACAGAAGCAGGGGTAGTCTTGGCACATCGGGTGGCAGCTCCCAAGGGGGTTTCTGTGATCCAACCCGTCACAATTATAATTAGATTTGTGCTGTTCTGCTGGGTGATGACAACTCAGGTAGATAAATACAATACCTGCTATATCTCAGACCTTCAAACGCCCATGTGTTGAGTGGAACAAACTAGTTCAGCATCTCCAAACTGTGGAATACAGCTAATGTAAAGTTTGGAACTGAATTAAATCCTACTGTGACAAGTACAAACACTTCAAGAACTTGGTCTGGTGAAGTTAATTAATGACCGAACAGTTTGTGCTTTGCAATGGATTTCATGATTACCTGAAGGAGGATTAATTATTTCTGCAGCATGCTGGCATAAATCATTTGGCTTCTCTTGGACCCTTCACCAAGTTATTTTAATGATGCTGGGTTTCTGCCTTCTGTGTGAGTTTTCTGTCCCACCAGACTATTTAATTCATTCTGGGAATTATTCAGAACAACAGTCTGCAACTCCACCAGCACTGTTGTAATAAAGGGACTTGCATATTTCCATGATTTCAATATATAACTGATCTACTGCTTTAGATTACCTTCACTTTGACCCTAATTTAAAAAAAAATGTGTTTCAAATGCACTGTCAGACTAGATTCATTTAGTCATTCATTTATTTTGAAAGCTGTATGTATTTATTAATATAGAGGGTCTGAGAAAAACCCTCTATGTTATTTTGGCTTATATTGACCATATGCTCAGCAGGTTTGAACTGGTGTAGCTCTATACTAGTTGAGGATCTGACCCCTAATAGTTCTTGAATGTTGTACAGGGACTGAGCAGCTACATGGTTCTATACTGCACTGACATATCTTTTGTGCCCCCGTTGGAATCTGAAGAATCCAATTTTTGGGGAGAAGGGGGAGTTTCTAATGATTGTGACCGTAAAGACGGCCTTCAAGATAAGAAGTGCTGCAGTGCTGTCTTCCCAAGTCTGAAGATGGAAACAGTAGAATTGGTTTTTATCTCACATTTATTTTACACTAAAAGCTGGATTTTTTTCATTGTATTGAATTATTCCTGTTTTACACATGTGAGAAATAGGAATCAAGCCTAGCAGCTCTAAAGTGTGTGTGAACAACTTCATCTTAAAGAAATGTTGATTCTGGAGCCTACTGAAGACAATTTAAAAGCCCAAAAGTGTTGATCAATTCATTGCTCTATGTGTTAGCAGAAACTTTACTATTAGTTATTATTTGCATGGAGGTAGCACCTGAAGACCTCACTTTATACTGGGGCCCCGTACTGCTAAGTGATATACAACCTCACAGGAAGATGTACTCCCTGGTCATAAAGGAAACATTCAGCTCCTCTAGGATTCAGGGCAGAGAATGATTATAGTACCACCACTTCCTTACTCCCCATTTTAATCCCTGGTTTTGTGAACATTGATATGATATAAATGAGATGATCAGTTAAAATGGTTGCAGCTCTAGGCGTTCCCAACAGCTATGTCAAACTCAATAACATTTCTGCTAAAACGAACTGCAGGGAATTAAATTAATTCTCCCCTGCTCCAGCAATGTGAGGAATTTGGAGTCAACATTTTGTTGGATGTTTATGGAATGATGGGAGATTTCAATGTTCTTTGAGGGGCTCAGGGCCAACTACCACATGACTAATACTCCCTTTAAAGAGAAATGCAACTCAGACAGATGTTATGGGCTCGGTTGTGAGCCTGCCTATGTGCCCATGCAGGGCAGTAAAGAAGCATACATCCCTCCCCCCAACACTTCTGCATGGGCTACTCCTATTGTGAGTCAGCAGGGAGTGGGCGGAAAGGGGTGAGGAGTGGGTGAAGCCTTTGCTGAGCCTACCCAGAGCAACAGTTAGTGCAGCAGAGCTGGTGTGGAAGGGGAAGTGACCAGTACCAGGCTGGTGCATTTGTGAAGCAGAGACCAATGAATTGTGACTCTGCTTCACAATTTGATCCTTGCCGTGTTCCTGGGGCAGTGCAGCTATGCAGGCTGCATTGCTAGGTGCTAATCTAGCCCCCATGGAGATAATCAGTTGTAGATCTTCCAAAGAACCTGAATTTAATGACCCCTGGTGACAGCTGTCAGTTATATCTTTGGAATGGAAAAGGGTTTCTACTCTGCATAAAGCCTTGATTGGTAAACACCCAGCTTCAATGAGAATCCCAAAGCCAAATGGAGAATACATTTGGACGTAAACGATGAATGGGCCAGATCAGAACTCCATGACTAAATTCAAGACCTAGACGGGTTACATGTAGCAAATGTTATTCACAGAGAATAAATGAACCCGAAACGGATGCTTGAATTAAATACGAATATTTATGACAAATGTTTAAAATGTAAGACAGATGCCTGTGAATTTTGGGACTCCCAGAAGGTTCGGGAATAATACACTGGGGTCACAGAAAATTCCTGAAGAGCCAAAATATTCCCCAGCTGCTGATCCCCTCAGAGATGTCTTACAATTGGGCCTGGATAAACATAAAATCAATACATAATCATTTCCTTGTAGGCTGAGATTGTAGACTGTACCATTGATAAAGGAAACGTTTCCCTTTGGGAGAATGCAGCCAAGGAATTGTTGATTATCTGTCTCTGAACTTACATACTCAAGGGATCCTTTGATTCCTTTAGAAGTATGGGGCTGACCTAAGTTATCTGGAGCTGATTCAGTGGTGCTGGAACCAGGGATGCGGCAGCACCTCCTGGTTTGAAGTACAACCAAATACATGGTTTCCGTTTTCAGCAGGCCCACTATAAAAACTGTTCCAATGCCCTGCTGAGCTGATCTTTTTCACTTATGCAACCTGCAGGTGACTGCTTGGAGTTCAGGTGCCTTACTGTTCCCCTGTGTGGCATACAATATTTTCCTCTTTCTATTGATGCCACTTGCCTCTTCATTCTGTATTATTTAGCTCACCTTCCTCAAAACCACCCCACACTGACACTTGCGGCTCTTGTCATGTTGTTTTAAGAAAATGAATAAAATCAACACAAAATAAGAAGGATTAAACGTTAGCTCTTATCTGGCATTATCTTAAACCCACAAATGATTAGCCTATAATAGACAAAAATATGGCTAGATCCCCCAATAATGGGCCTGAGCTAATGCCCATGCAAGTCTGTGGGAAAACTCTCAAATTACATTGGTGGGCTTCACACAGGCTCATTATCCCTATTTTACAAATGAGGATACTGAAATACAGAGAAGTTAAGAGAATTTTTGCTGGGGACACACACAAAGGCAAGGCCAGAGGTGGGATTAGAACCCACGTTTCCTAACCTCCAGTCTCTACTTCTAACCACCAGGCAATACTATAATACATTCACAAAGCTAAGCCCTGTAGAGCTCTTTCAGCTATGGATTTGATACAACTCCAACTTTTCCGTAACCAAGCCAGGCTACCATCTGGTGTGGCCTTCACTCACAATGCAACATGTACCATTGGTTGCTTAAGTGACCTGGGAAAATCTTACTTCAATTTATAAAGCTATGTGATCTAATACAGACAGATCTGGGAATTCTAGAATAAGGCTGGGATGTTTGGTGTCTCACTTTCCTACCAACAGTCAGAACAATTTCTCCACTCATAATGATTTCAAAGTTGGTCGGATATCTGGGAACAAAAAAGGTGTGTATTACTTATAGTGTGTTTCCTTCAGTTGGATGAAGGGATGCCAGATTTCCAGAAAAAAGCCCTGAATTTCATTTTCAAAAGCAAAATATTAGGAAGTTTGGTTTTCCACAGAGGCCACTGGCAGCTTTCTCAGCAATTCATTTTAACAGGACACACTTTCTGGCAATAAAAAGAAGATTGTAACTAATATAATTAAGTCTGCAAAACAACCCCTAAGCTGAAATGTGTCTCCCAATAGAACAAGCATAAGATTGTTCATTACAGTGCTCTCCAGGAATAACAAAAACAATTCCCAAAAATGCATTATAAATGGACATTCCCAGAATTAATGATAAAACAAACCAGATGTTCTCTTACATTTGGCTCATAAATGGAAAGCCAATATGCCAAACCAAAAAACCATCATTGGAAAGCTACAAGCTGTTTATGAAGGAGCTTATACTGTGTTTCCTTTTACTATAACAGAAAGAATTACTTATCAATATTCTTAAGACAATCTATTGATAAATGAAGGCTCCTTTCCAAGGGGAAAGTAAAGGTGAATTTTATATTTTACATAAAGTGAATTTGAATGTAAAGTCATTTGGAATTAAACAGATACATTTTTGTCCAACCTAAAAATATTGTATACTCATCTCAAAATTACCCCAGATGCAGTCACAACTCCCCAAAATATCAAAACAGTACAAAATGTGGGCTTGAGCTTAGATACCTTTACTCACATGAATAAATCTTACCCATGTGCCAAAAGCGAATAGAAGAACAGCCATACTTCAACAAAAAAACTTCAAAAACAGACTTCAAAGAGAAATCATTGAGCTACAATTCATTGCAAACTTAACACCATCAGTTTGGGCTTGAATAGGGACTGGGAGTGGCTGGCTCACTATTTTCCCTCTCTGGGTATTGACACCTCTCATCAATTATTGGGAGTGGACTACATCCACCCTGACTAAATTGGCCTTCAACATTGGTTCTCCACTTGTAAGGTAACTCCCTTCTCTTCATGTGCCAATATATATTTATGCCTGTATCTGTAATTTTCACTCCATGCATCTGAAGAAGTGAGTTTTTTACCGATGAAAGTTTATGCCCAAATTAATCTGTTAGTCTTTTAAGTGACACTGGACTCCTTGTTGTTTTTGTGGATACTGACTAACATGGCTACCCCTCTGATACTTCTTACCCACGTGGGTAAGAAGTGATCCAGTATTTATTTTCTACTAAATCGGGTAAGGTTCTTTTCCCATGAGTAATGGTTATAAGATGGACCCTAAGTCTATTAATGCTGTAGAAAATAGGCATTACCATATATGAGGGTATATAAATATCGTAATATAATGATATCTAACATGGTGGCTAGATCTCAGCTGGTGGAAATCTGTGTAGTTCCACCTAAAATCAGTGGAATTAAGCTTATTTACACAAACTGAGGATTTGGACCAATGTGTTTCCTAAGAAAAATAATATCCTTACTGCAAGTAAATGGGGTATGGGGAGATGAGTTGGGAAGAGAACAGCAGTCAACCACGTATGCTGATAATAGACTAGAAACATTTGAAAAATGTAGCAGCTGTAGGTAATGTTGTTAGAACAGAAAGATTTCCCATCAAGGCGACAGGTTCCTCTTGCTACATAAATGCCAAAGTTGAGATGCCTATTTTCAAGTCAGGTCATTTCTATTTTTAATTATTGAACTATATTTGTTTTTAATGATCATTAATAATAATTTGAATTGATTTCTATTATACCAACTCATGTAGCAAAGGCAAAAAGTAGCATTCATGCTGGAGGATCTTGTAATAACAGACCCTACCATAATGCAGTGTATACAGGGGAGTAGAGTTAAAGCTGATGAGGAAATTTGTAAAGCTAATTTCCTAACTCTATGCAACTAAATTTGACAGTGTTTTCACATCATAATTCTGTTTATAATCAATCAAAGCATTAGGTTCAGCTGCAGGTACCTCCAGACCTTGTCCACAGCATAAGAAGTCTTCTAGACCTTTCACTGATGCTGAGCTCTCACATAGCAGCATCAGTGAGTAACACATTCTCCCACCATTTCCATTTGGTTAGGAGACTGTGTTTCATCCTTGCTGCTGATGACCCGGTCGTGGTAATATTGTTTGGATTACAGAAACACAATTTACTTGGTCCTAAAATCATCAGTCCTGAGAAAACTGAAATGGGTGCAGAACGTTCATTTGTGCAGGAGACAGGGCCTTCTTGCACCCTAAAAGACCCAAGAGTCTTTAGAGCCTAGAGCAGTGGTGGGCAACCTGCGGCCCATGAGGGCAATCCGCTTGCAGGCCGCCAGACAACTTCCCGCAGCTCCCATTGACCAGGAACAGCGAACAACGGCCACTGGGAGCTGCGGGTGGCTGTGCAAATGTAAACAAACTGGCAGCCCGCCAGCACATTACCCTGACAGGCTGCATGCGGCCCACGGGTTGCTCACCACTGGCCTAGAGCCCCAAGACTCTGACATTAATTTCTGTATGAGCAACTCACAACTTTCCTGACCAAATGCAAAGTGAACCTGTCACCTTAACTTCAGTTCCCAGAAAGATAATGGAGCAAATAATTAAGCAATCAATTTGCAAACACCTAGAAGATAAAAAAAGGTGATAAGTAACAGTAAGCATGCATTTGTCAAGAACAAATTGTGTCAAACCAACCTGATTGCTTTCTTTGACAGGGTAATAAGCCTTGTAGATAGGCGGGAAGCGGTAGATGTGATGTAGCTTGACTTTAGTAAGGCTTTTGATACTGTCTCGTGTGACCTTCTCATAAACAAACTAGGGAAATACAACCTAGATGGAGCTAGTATAAGGTAGGTGCATAACTGGTTGTAAATCCCTTCCCAGAGATTAGTTTTCAGTCGTTCACAGTCAAGCTGGAAGGGCATATCAAGTGGGGATCTGCAGGGATCAGTTCTGGTCTGGTTCTGTTCAATAACTTAGATAATGGCATAGAGACTACACTGATAAAGTTTGTGGATGATACCAAGCAGGGAGGGGTTGCAAGTGCCTTGGAGGATAGGATTAAAATTCAAAATGATCTGGACAAACTAGAGAAATGGTCTGAAGTAAATAGGATGAAATTCAATAAGGACAAATGCAAAGTACTCCACTTAGAAAAGAACAATTTATTTGCATCTCTGGAAGGAGCTCAGATACTGAGGTGATGAGTGTGGTAGAAGAACCTAAATAGAATACATGGGTTACAGGAAGGGCCACTGTGTGGTTGTATGTTCTGAATTGTTAAGAAGTGCCTACCAAAGGGCAGGCGCACCTTTTACTGGATAAGCACATAAGAACGGCCATACTGGGTCAGACCAAAGGTCCAGTTAGCCCAGTATCCTCCTTCCGACAGTGGCCAATGCCAGGTGCCCCAGAGGAAATTAACAGAATAGGTAATCATCAAGTGGTCCATCCCCTGTAGCCCATTCCCAGCTTCTGGCAAACAGAGGCTAGGGACACCATTCCTGCATGTATACATTAAATTAAAATTAAACAATTAAAAAAAAAGAAATAGTAAAATCGTGTCATTCCATTTTACTTTCATTGACTAATTTGAAGAGAATTAGCTCTCAAACAGCAATCTATTTAGGGAGAGTGCTGTTTTTACTGGTGTACACAGTGTATATGCCTGTGGCTGGAACTAAAGAAATAATAATAGGAAATTGTATTCTATTGAGAAATATTGGATCCCTTGGCTAAAGCATCAAGACGGGGGGCAGGCAAATCAGGAGAAATTGAACCCTGAACTTTCAATATTTATGCTGTTTGGTAACTTTTGCAATTTGTTTCGGTTTATGCAATGGAATTAGGTTAGTCAGTTTAACTTTACTTTCCAGTTTTCCAGTCAATTTTACTTTCTGGTATTCCTGTATTAGTAGCTGAGTTGGGCAAATCAGATTTTGTGTTATCAGGGACTATTCATATGAAATCACTTCTGCCACGTATGTGCCCCTTTTGTGTTCGCTTTCTGAAAACATCAAAGCAATCAATTTAGATTGGTCAAAACATCTGTAGACATCACATTTCAAACTCAAATGGAGGAGTATTGATGGAAAATTAACTTTTATGCATGAGCACTGATACTGCTAGTACTTCTGTGGTCTCCCAATTGGAGAACAGAAACAACATCATGAAATTAATCAAATATTCGCAATCAATCTACAGAGTAAAAATCTCAAAAAAAAAATTAAATAATGAACAAATTGAAGAAAGCCATGATGTATCCACAGATCTTCCATGAGCAGCAAGGCCCTTATCCAAAGGACATTGGAGCCAATGGGATCAGGCGCTTAAACAGGCCTCATTTGTCTAGTACATTATTTGTGCAAATTAATAATAAGCTCTAACTTGCAAGATTGTTCATAGTTTGGGTTGCAAAGATTACAGGGGAATGTTTATTTGATTAACAAAAACCTGTTTCTATTGGAATTCTCTCTGTGTGTCTTTCCAAGTTCAGGAGTGACTGTTCTTTACACTGAAAGCATTATGAGGATGACATTATCTCTTGGCAGACACACAGCGTATTTCACAACTTTTAAAATATGTCTGAGCAAAGAGACTACTGGTGGAAAGTCTACACTAGCGTATATTTAGTGTCCCTGTTGTTTTAATTTATCAACACAACATCCCTACTCTCAATATATTTATAAATTTATATACAAAAAGCCATTTTCATCACTGCATTTGTATCAACAGATTTTTCACTGATTCACATTAAATTATTAGATGTTTAGATCACTTTATGTTACTTTTATCTGCACATTTCATACATTTATTTCAGTAAGTCCTACGGGTGAGAACTTAAATCAGTCCTCCGTGCTCTCTAGGGACAGTAAAGATTCCATGGTGCCTTTAGAAAGAGCAGTAGTTTATCCTGATGTCCTCAGCCAAAATTCGTTTTGTCCTGGTCCTGTGTAATAACCGGCAGCATTTCAGTGGTTCTGCATACATACAAGAGCTGATTCTAGAAATCCTTATTCCCTTGAGTTACGTCAACATAAACATGGAGTAATCCGGTGGCAAAGCAAGCCCTATGGTCCAAATCCTCTTGGACACTTGACTCCTTTGGTAATCAATGGGAGTTAGGTGCCTAAATACCTTAAGGATCTGGGCCTAACCACCTATTCCTATCAATGAAGGCTGAAGGATTGAGCCCATAATTGGTAGAACTCATTGAGATCTTTCAGGTTGAAAGGTGCTATATAAATATAAACTATTTAAAACATATTGTGTATTTTTAATATTGTAATTCACCTAGGTCTTCTTATCCTGTTCACCCTTAAGTTTCCTATACAAAGAAAGCAACTTTCTCCTACATGTTACCATTATTTTAGTTTTTTTAATTAATTCCCCAGGCCTACAGTTAATTAAGAACAAATTATTTGCTAGAATTCTGAGGTGTGTAATTAGACCCATAAAAAACCTTGAATATTTAGATTATTCTTCATTAAAGGACTCAATGTCAAAAAAGTTTTCAGGCAAAACAGTTTATTGTTCTCTGCTAAAATCCTAATTCAATATTTACACTAATGAAAAATCAACAATAGGCAAGTTGAAACCTTTCCCTAAGGTAATAGAAAAACATAAATGTTGCTAGTCTGCAGCAAGGGAGATTTAGGTTGGATATTAGGAAAAGCTTTCTATCTATAATGATAGTTAAGTTCTGGAATAGGCTTCCAAGAGAGGTTGTGGTTGGGATGATCTAGGTTTATTTGGTCCTGCCTCAGCGCGGGAAGGTGGACTTGATGACTTCTCAAGTCCACGTCCAGCACTTGATTTCTATGATTCTATGATAATCAAGATATAAATTCTGTTGTGGAGAAAAGGAAACTCAGGAGATGAATTCCAGTCAAGCAGAAAATATTATCATAGTAGTGAGAGCCAGATTCTGCCTTCATCTACTCCTTGCATGAGCCCACGGATTTCAGTGGAAATAAACATGACAAAATGCAGCCCATCTGATCTATAAACTTCTCTGTAGTGTTGTTTGGTTGTTTTCAGTTTACTATCTTCTTATTTCTATCCAGTCAATATTAAATCTTAAGATAAGCTAATAAATTTTTATTTGTTCTTAACATGTCTGTTCTATCAGTAATTTGCAGGAGTGAGGAATTACAGAATTGACTAAATACAGAATTATTATTTGTATTACAATAGCTTATTATGCCGGGCCCTTTACTAACATAGTAAAAGATAGGCCTTGCCCTTCTGCCCTGAAGAATTTACAATCAAAGGTCCTGATTCTGCACTGAGGATCTAGCAGGCACACTGCTGTTCAGTGAGACGACCCTTGGGAGTTCTGTGCATAAAACATGCCATGAGACTGCTTATGTAAGTAAAGTTGCTCACACGCAAGCGTTGGCAGGATCCATGCTTGAATATTAATCCAAATCAAAGAAAATGAAGGCACAGTTTCAAATCCAAAATGTTTTTCTCATTTCATCATGATAGATTTTGATTACGAGGCCTCTCCTCAAGTATTTCCTTTGTTGTCTGACTATTAGATTAGGGAATGAATTATTCTTAGCGCTTGTAGTTTTGATTGTTGTGTAACTATGGGAACAATTCCATGTATCAGTTTGCTTCTCTGTGTCTTTAGGAAGAAACCTTTATTAATATACTTACCATTTTTGGAATCCACTTTTCTGGATTGTTGTATTTGTAAATATTCCAACATCCAATTTAAAACTATTTTAGACTGTGAGAGTAAACGATTAATTATCGCTATTATTTGTACAGTGTCATAAGTATGCCTGGTGCTTTACAAATACATAAGGGTGGGATTTGCAAAAGTTGCTCACCATTAGCCTAACTGCCCCCACTGAAGTCTATGATCATTACCATTGATTGCAATGGTAGCAGATTTAGGACATCCTGAGTGCATTTGAAACCCCTCCTCTCAACCTCTTAAAATATGAGGTCCCTCCCTGGAGTGTTTACAATATAGGGGCCTAATCCTGCAAACATTTACTACTGAGCCTAGTACTTACTCAGCATTTCTTCCTACACCGTCCATGCATAAGGCAGAAGTCAAACAGCACCAGTCATTTCTATCTTGGGCCCTTTTTTCCAGGTCTTTTATATCCAGATGCAGTCATGCACACTCCATAGCACAACAGATGAAGTGGTGTCTAGATTCACCCCTCTCTCTCTTGCCCTTGGATTGCAAAAGAAATGCTTATTTAGGTAGAATATGATCATCCGGCATTCTTAAATGATGTCTCAAATACCTCCATCTCTTCTTCCATGCTATTTGCACTGTTGTGAATAGTTGTGCCCATTCTAGGACCACTTCATGACGTATTCTATCAGTCTATTTTACTCTGTGTATGCTACACAGACACCTGTATTGAAAGCTGATCAATTTGCATTGGATAGACTTATTATTTTTCCATCCATATAGGAGGATGTGTAGGATGTTGCTTCTAAAGATTTTAAGTTTGGTGTTTTTGCTAATCACATTGGACTTCAATACTGTCTGGAGTCTTTAAAATGCAGCACTGGCTTTACCTATTCTGGACTTTATATCACACATGAAATTGAATTATGCTACCCAGGTAAATACATTTATTAATGGGTTTCAATGATTCCCCTTCCTAGTAGATTGATAGGTAATATAATTTTCATAACTTCTGTCTTTGATTTATTGATAATAAGACCTACTTGCTTGGCAGAATTTTCGAGATCATCTGTCTTTTTCTGCAGATCTTCTATTTATTCATAAGACAGAGATCTGCAAAGTCTGTCTCCAAGCTCGCCATCTATCCATGAAATGCCTATTCTGTCAGTCTGCTGCACAACAAAGTCACTTCAAACAAGATGAAGAACAAGATGCAACTTTGCCTGACATCCGTGTTAACGTTAAACCAGTTTGCTAACTCCTGGTTTATCTTTACTGCATGAACATTGAGAGTTCTGATACATTTTTAATAATTTTGTTGGGGATTCCATAGGTCTTGCTGCCAGTCAGAATACCACTGAAATCAATAAACTATGCAAGTGTCTGCAAAATCAGATCCTAGATTAAGACAAGACCTACAGATGATGTCGACTAACACTAAGAAAAGGAATAGACATGGTGACAGGAGTACAAGGGCTACAGTGATATGATCATTTGGCTGCTGGAGATGATGCTCACACATTTTTGGAGTTAAGATATTTTATCTTTTGCTTTAGCATATGCTTTAGGAGTTTTAATGTATCTGTGTAGTTTATGTTAGAACAGAAAGTAATTACATGTAATTTGCTAACCTGTCATACAAGGAATCTCCTTTTAAATGTAATCAAGGGGAATGACAGTCTCATAAATATGAGCTATCTAAACACTTCTGAAGAAAGATGACTTCTGAAAGCTGTGTGACTGCAGTAGCCATCTACCTCCTACACAGAGTTTTAAAATAATAATAAAATAAATAATAATAATAATAATAATAAAATGTTTTTAACATCTCCAGATCCTTGTTCTGATCTGACACCACAAATATGGCTCTATGCAGCACGCCCTGCGCTAAAAAAAAAAAATCATATTTGTCAGTTTGGAGTGGGAATTAACACTATGATGACCAGAAGGAAAACATCTGAGATATTTTAAAAGTTATACTCAGGTGCATGAGACAATGGAGCCATGTCTGTTTTCATCAAGTGAGGAGCTGGCCCAATGGATTTTGAGGTGTTCTTTTTAAAATATTGCTCTATGGACCTACACCAAGTACAGTACAGCCATAGCAGAGAGGAAAAGTATGCAAAATCTATTGGGCCAAGGCATTTCACAACTACAAAACAAATTGTGTCATGACTGCATTTCATTGTACAAATAGCCGTAGTCAGGCATGAGTGAGGAAGATAATAAAGGGATTAAGAAATATATCAAAAAAACATGTGATAAAAGGAAAGGACAAAAAGGATGGGCCTTTTATACGACTAAATCTGTTCCCATTGAGGTCAATGGGAGTTTTACCATTGACCAGTGGCTATAGAGTTAGGCCAGAACTGAGCACTTTTGAAAACCTAACCCGAAATGTTTAAGGATTGGTGAGAACAGAGGAATTGTCTGGAGAGAGTTGCCCGGAATACTTTTGGACACATATTCAGCCAAGGAACCTCAATGATGTTTCAGCTAAAATAGTTCCATAGCATGATTTGATCAGTTTCAGTTGACAAAATCAATCTGTGTTAAAGCAGTATTTAAAAATTTGTTCTAGATCAGGGTTTTGAAATTGAAGCCAATTACTATAGTATGATTAAGGGACTTTAAACACAGTTTCTAAGTGTGAGTTTAAGAAAGTGCTAAGACATCCAGCAAGAAACAGCAAGGAGATAGAGAAACCTGATTGGTGACGGAAGAAGCAAATGGGAAGGAACAGAAAATCTGAGTAACTCTGGTACATGAATGATAACGGAAATCAAGCTAGAGAGATGAGATGATCAAGAGCGTGTGTAGAATTTTTAAAAAGGAAACCAAGAACAGAGATGTGAAAAGATGAAAGTTTTACCGGCTCAGGTCACCTGGAAGAAACTATTAGATAGGCTCAAACAACATGAGTAACTATTAGATAAGCTCAAACAACACCTAAACGTCATACGAAATACTAGTGAAATATATTAAATATCAATCATTTGAACCAGTGTGAGACTAGAATCAGGCAAGGATTCCAAAATTGATTACAGTATATTGCAACCACCATGTGTTTATTAGGGTATGATCTGTTGCATTCTAAATAATCTGGTTGTAGATATATGATGTATGACTTAAGAAAATGTCATTCTTAAGTTTGCAAAATACTTTGTACATGGCAAGAACTTTTATGACTATTTAGGAATGAAAATGACAGAACTCCTTTTTCTCCTATAATCACAGATACATAAAATGGGAGAATTTTAAAACTGACATTCCATTTTCATCATTGTTTAGGCACAAAATGTGAAAGACATCATAGATTTATGCAGTAGCCACCAATGAAATTCTATTCAATATAAATCAATGAAATTGGATATATTCGTAGTGATTGGAGCAGAGATTAAGGAAAGATGCTCATTCCTGAGCAGTCAAAGTGACAAATTGAATAGGTCTTCTACAAATCTGACATGGTTTCTTAATTAGAAACATAAAGGAAATGTATATACAAATCCCACTGGCATCCGGTGGAAATGAGGGGAGAGTGCCAAAATGATAAACCAGTATTTATAGGGAATTATTTCCAAGAATTTATAACTTTTGTTTAATTATATTAAACATGTTGTATAGAAATACTATGAGTAATATAAATATGCCCGTCATTGAACAAAGTAGCAATTCCTGTTTAAAATAAGCTAATTAGTTTTACTAACTTAATATATTTGAGAGCTGATGTGAAGTTCCAAGGCTTAGCCTGCTTACATAATAACAACCTTACCTGCTGGTCTCTCAGTGGAAAAGTCAAATGTTTATGGGGCAAGAGAAATATGATCCTATATATTATTCCAACATTAGCAAATTTCTAATGCAGCTGAGTCCATTGAGATTGTTCAAATAAAATCTTATATATGGCATGATTTGTGTTTCGTTATTACAATCGAAGTTGTAATTAAAAAAACATTTTTCCAAAAATAGAAAAATCCTTTGCCATAAAAAGGACGACAACAAGAAACTTTTTCTTTTCACATGATCTTCTCTAAAATAAGCTTTTAGCTGGGAATGGACAGGCTTTGGAATTTAATAGTATGATTGTTTCAAAACTAAGTAGACACGGACACATTTCCTTATAAACATGTCCTCCTTTTTCTCCCAACTATATCCTTGAATCATAGCCTATTTTGATCTTTTTAACTTATACACATTTGCCCTAGGAATTTGCAGGAGCGAACACTTACTTTATAACCATAAATAACAGTCCTAGACAACCCAAATAGGTTAGCTTTTTTAAAAGAAAAGCAACTTATGCTTATAAATGTGCACAATAAATGTATGCCACATAGAACAAGTGCACAGTGAGAGTATAGATCGGGGTAGGCAACCTACGGCACGCATGCCAAAGGCGGCACGCCAGCTGATTTTCAGTGGCACTCACACTGCCCGGGTCCTGGCCACCGGTCTGGGGGGCTCTGCATTTTAATTTAATTTTAAATGAAGCTTCTTAAACATTTTAAAAACATTTTAAACAATAGTTTAGTTATATATTATAGATTTATAGAAAGAGATTTTCTAAAAACATTAAAATGTATTACTGGCATGTGAAATCTTAAATTAGAGTGAATAAATGAAGACTTGGCACACCGCTTCTGAAAGGTTGCCGACCCCTGGCATAGACTGTACTTATTGCAAGGAAAATAAGTGTCATGCCTGTTCACAAATATCCCGCACTTCGCTTGTTCTAGTGCAGCATTTCTCAAATGCAGCCACCGTGGCCACCTGCGGCCATCAGGGGCTTTTCTTGCGGCCACAGCCTTCTGGGTGGTTATTGGTGGGGGGCCAAAGCAGTGGCCCCTCTCTGGAGAGACAAAATTTGGAGGAGCAGGTAGCCAGTGAGTTTCCCACATTCCCATGGGTGGTGGGGTTGGGTTTCAGCCCTGGGGTGGCAGGCTCCAACCATGGGGCTTTGGGCTCCATTCCCCAAGCTCACCACCCCTCCGCCCCCAGGCTCCCTTTCCTAGTGCCCCATCGCCCCTGGCTCCTGCTGTCTCCATGCCCACCTCTCCATCCAGGGCTCAATTTGTCCCCGGAATTGCCAGGGCTGAGTAAGTCTGCTATGAAAAGTGATATCTGTGTGTTTGTTAATATCACTTTTCACAGCAGACTTAGTAGCTAGCAAGTCTTAAAAAAAAAAAAAAAAAACAGAGCAACCAAAAAAGAGAAAGAAACAATAAGAAAAAAAGACAAGAAAGTGCAAAGCACCTTATTTGTGTTTCTATTCTGTTTAGGTCCAATGAAGAATACAGAGAACTGTACATTATTTTTATTATTGAGTCTGCAAAAAAAGTCCTACATAAGTAAATTACAATGATTTGGGCATGTATACGTGCTTATTTATTTGTTTTTCCTAAAGTTAATTAAGTATTTTAGGGAAAATGGTCAGAGCGGCTGCCAGCAAGAGTTGGTGGCCACACTCTGAGGCCGCAAAAAAAATTGTTGTGAGAACCCATTAGTGTACGAGGGATGCTCAAGGCTTTGGTTATTACTTGGCTCTCGAGCATTTTTGGGTGGATCTGAGGAATAACTTTTCACCTACCATCTTCAAACATAGGCAGGCCTGAGGTTTTTTTATTATTTTTAATTTTTGTGGCAGTGGGAAGGAAGCAGGGGTCAGCACCACCATGTTGCGTGACGGACCCTTGACAAAATTACCGTAGTTAGTGACAGACATTGGGGAGGGGAGGGGAGAGGGGGTTATGTCATTCAGTCGTTCAATTTTTTGAAAAATTACCACGGACCTCAAAATTTTTACCATGGACACTTGTGTCCATGTATGGACACATTGCTGACTCCTGGAAGGAAGAATCAGCAAGATGACTCTTTTCAGAGAAAACCCTAAACTTAATTGACTCCTAGCATAAAAATCAGCATCACCACATGCTTCTGGCAATAGGACAAATGGAGCCCAGCTTCTTCTGCTTGGGTCTGCTGCGAAACTTTCGCATGCGTAAGGGCACTTTCATGGAACTTTGTGACTTGCTTTCCCCTGCCCTCAACTGCAAGAATACCAAAATGAGAGCAGCCCTGATAGTTGAGAAGCGAGTGGCGAGAGCCCTGTGGAAGCTTGCAACACCAGACAGCTACTGGTCAGTCGGGAATCAATTTGGAGTGGGCAAATCTACTGTGGGGGCTGCTGTGATCCGAGTAGCCAATGCAATCACTGAGCTGCTGCTTGGAAAATGTGCAGATCATAGTGGATGGCTTTGCTGCAATGGGGTTCCCTAATTGTGGTGGGGCGATAGAATGCATATCCCTATCTTGGGACCGGACCACCTTGGCAGCCAGTACGTAAACTGCAAGGGGTACTTCTCAATGGTGCTGCAAGCACCAGTGGATCACAAGGGACATTTCACCAAAATCAACATGGGATGGCCGGGAAAGGTGCATGACGCTCGCATCCTCAGGATCTCTGGTCTGTTTGAGCAGCTGCAGGAAGGAACTTACTTCCCAGACCGAAAATTACCGTTGGGGATGTTGAAATGCCTATAGTTATCCTTGGGGACCCAGCCTACCCCTTAATGACATGGCTCATGAAGCCATACACAGGCACCCTGGACAGTAGTAAGGAGCTGTTCAACTATAGGCTGAGCAAGTGCAGAATGGTGGTAGAATGTGCCTTTGGACATTTAAAAGCTCGCTGGCGCAGTTTACTGACTAGGTTAGATCTCAGCGAAACCAATATTCCAATTGTTATTGCTGCTTGCTGTTTGCTCCACAATATCTGTGAGAGTAAGGGGGAGACGTTTATGGCGGGGTGGGAGGTTGAGGCAAATTTCCTGGCAGCTGATTACACACAGCCAGACACCAGGGCAATTAGAAGAGCACAGTTGGGCGCCCTGCGCATCAGAGAAGCTTTGAAAACCAGTTTCGTGACTGGCCAGGCTATGGTGTGACAGTTCTGCTTGTTTCTCCTTGATGAAAACCCACCCCCTTGGTTGACTCTACTTCCCTGTAAGCCAACTGACCTCCCCACTTCGATCACCACTTTCAGAGGCAGTAAAGTCATTATTGTTTCAAAATCATGCATTCTTTATTAATTCATCACACAAATAGGGGGAAAACTCGCAAGGTAGCCTGGGAGGGGAGGGTGAGGAGGGAAGCACCGGGTGAGGTGGTGGATGAGGGGAGGAGGGAAGGACAAGGCCACACTACAGTTCAAAACTTATTGAATGCCAGCCTTCTGTTGCTTGGGCAATCCTCTGGGGTGGAGTGGCTGGGTGCCCGTAGCCTCCCTCCCCCGCGTTCTTGGGCGTCTGGGTGAGGAGGATATAGAACTTGGGGAGGAGGGCAGACGGTTATACAGAGGCTGCAGTGGCGGTCTGTGCTCCTGCTGCCTTTCCTGCAGCTCCACCAGATGCCTGAGCATGTCAGTTTGCTCTCCCATTATCCTCAGCATTGCATCCTGCCTCCTCTCAGCGTGCTCCTCCCTCCTCTCATCATGTTCATTTAACGCTTTCCTGGACTCTGCCATTGTTTGCCTCCACGGATTCTGCTGAGCTCTTTCAGTGCTGAAGGACTGCATGAGCTCTGAGAGCATGTCATCGCGAGTGCGTTTTTTCGCCTTCTAATCTGTGCTAGCCTCTGGGAAGGAGATGATAGGGGGAGTGTAGAAACATTTGCAGCTGCGGGAGGAAAAAAAGGGAGAGTAGTATTTTAAAAGATACATTTTAGAGAACAACGGGAAGACTATTTCACACTGAATCAAGTGATTCACATTACATAGCAGTGCACATGTGCTTTTGGTACAAGGTCGCATTTTGCCTTTTATATTGAGTGCCTGCCGGTTTGGTGTGAGACATCACACACGCTCGGCTGGGCAACAGAATTCGGCTTGCAGGCAGCCATGGTAAGGTGAAGGGTTTCGGCTTCTTCAACCTTCATAACATGTGGGAATGGTTTCAAACAGCAACGCCCTCATTTCCCATACCAAGCAAAGCCCGTTGGGTTGGCCATTTAAAAGGAGGGGCTGTGGTTTTAGGGTGAATGTGCAGCACAACCAAAACCCCAAACCCCGCACCCAATTCTCTGGGGTGATCGCTTCACCCCCCCACCACCACCACGTGGCTAGTATCAGGGAAGATCCCTGTCAGCCAAATGTGAACAGCTCAGCATGTACGGGCCTCCCCGCACCACGTGGCTAACAGCGGGGATGATTTCTTTTCAGCCAAAGGCAAACAGCCCAGCAGGAACGGGCACCTCTGAATGTCCCCTTAAACAAATTTCCCGTATTTCAACCACTTGACCATGAATGATATCACTCTCCTGAGGCTAACACAGAGAGATAAAGAATGGATGTTACTTAATGCCACCAAAGCCCGGGCCCATTTGCTGCAGTGCTTTGTTCTCCAATGATTCCAGACTACTTGCTACTGGCTTGGCATGGTAAAGTGTCCTACCATGGAGGATGGAATAAGGCAGCCCTCCCCAGAAACCTTCTGCAAAGGCTTTTAGAATACCTCCAGGAGAGCTTCATGTCCCTGGAGGATTTCCACTCCATTCCCAGACACGTTAACAGACTTTTCCAGTAGTTATACTGGCCACGAATGCATCCCAAGTCTTCAGGGCAAATTAATCATTAAACATGCTTGCTTTTAAACCCTGTATTATATTTACAAAGGTACACTCACCAGAGGTGCCTTCTCCGGCTTCATGGTCTGGAAGCCCGACTTGGGAGGGTAGGAAGGGTATTGGCTCCAGGGTGATGAACAGTTCTTGGCTACCGGGGAGAAGGGTTTCTCCGCTTGCCTGCTGTGTGCTATCCTCAGCCTCCTCCTCCTCCTCCTCCTCTTCCTCATCCATAAAGTCCTCATCCCTGTTGCGTGAGACTCCCCCCTTGCAGGTGTCCACAGACAGTGGTGGGTTAGTGGTAGGGCCCCCCCCTAGAATTGCATGCAGCTCATCATAGAAGCAGCATGTATGGGGCTCTGACCCAGAGCAACCGTTTGCCTCCTTTGTTTTTTGATAGGCTTGCCTGAGCGCCTTAATTTTCACACAGCATTGCTGTGTGTCCCTGTTGTAGCCTCTGTCCATCATGCCCATGGAGATTTTGACATATATAGTGGCATTCTGTCTTTTGGAACTGAGTTCTGCCTGCACGGATTCTTCTCCCCATACAGCGATCAGATCCAGTACCTCCCGTTCGGTCCATGCTGGAGCTCTTTTGCGATTCTGGAACTGCATGGTTACCTGTGCTGATCAGCTCGCCACGCTGGCCAAACAGGAAATGAAATTCAAAAGTTCCCAAGGTTTTTCCTGTCTACCTGGCCAGTGCATCTGAGTTGAGAGTGCTGTCCAGAACGGTCACAATGGAGCACTCTGGGATAGCTCCCGGAGGCCAATACTGTCGAATTGCGTCCACACTACCCCAAATTCGACCCAGCAAGGTCGATTTTAGCGCTAAACCCCTCGCCGGGGAGGAGTACAGAAATCGATTTTAAGAGCCCTTTAAGTTAACAAAACAGGCTTGGTCTTGTGGACGGGTGCAGGGTTAAATCGACCTAACGCTGCTAAATTCGACCTAAACTCGTAGTGTAGACCAGGGCCCTGAGTGCCATAGTTATACAGACACAAGTTTATAGTGTAGACCAGAGCTGTATAAAAGAAACTCGAGAACAGTCCTTTGCACCTACATTGCTGAAAAGATAGCAAACATTGGAAGGGAATACTATATGCATCCGAAGAAGTGGGTTGTAGCCCACGAAATAAATTTGTTAGTCTCTAAGGTGCCACAAGTACTCCTGTTCTTTTTGCGGATACAGACTAACACGGCTGCTACTCTGAAACCTGTATGTAACTTGTGCATGTATATTATGCCTCTCTCATTTAGGCCACTCTGTTTCTGAACGAATGCCTCCTCTCCACATAAATTAACCATGGCTGCATACATGTGTGAATCACAGGATACCAATTTTGCTCACCTTATTCATGCGAGCACGCCTCACATTGAAGCCAAAGGGGCTGCTTGCATGAGTACAGAGAGCAGGATTTGGTCGATTAGGTGGCTATCAAATTTAAATTACACCAATAACTGAGATGCATGGGTATCAGCAACAGGATGACTGGACCCAGAGCACACAATTACTCAAATTCTTCAGTATCTGTTGGAATGCTTAAAGGCTAAACAATCTTGGGCTCCTTCCAGCCAGTGCATATCATTGTCAGCTCTTCAGATAGTTTACCTTTCCCAAGAAGCTTTTTCTTGCCTTATCACCTTTCCAGATCTACTGCCTGAGCTCTCCAATTACTGCATTTAACTACAAGCCACATTACATATACTTTACACCTCATCTTTATCTATTCCATTTTGGTGATGTGATCTGATGCAAACTTCTTAAACAGAGCGTTGAGATCTAAGTGACTGACATCTTTAGGCTTACTTCCTAAAAAGCTTTCAGTTTGAGCAGGCGCGCATATGGAGCCTTGAGAAACTGACACAGTGAGCTTTCAAATGTAAATGATCTTGTCCACAGGCTTGAACACAGTATTAGTCACATAGAAGTATTCTAGAAATGCAAGGTAAAAAGAACTACAGATGGAAAAATCTGTAGTACTCTTTGCTCTTCTGATCGGTTTCTTAAAGGAGACTCTAGAAATTGAGAAGATACCACAGGAGACGATCAAAATGAAAAGGGGACTTAAGAAACTAGAGATCAAATTCACCAACTAGTTTAAAGGAAACCTGCAAAGAAAAAAAAATTGGCTCTTTTTTGTTTCTTTATTAGGTACAAAGACAGCCTAAAAGGGTTATTTTTGCCTGCTTTTTAATAAAGTGAATAAGAAAATGCTGATAATTTTTCATAAGAAATTTCCTCTATTTCAAATTTGTAAAAAGATTGATCAACTCCCCCCCCATACACTTTTTATTATTTGACATTGTATCATTCTGGAAAATCTTTTTATTGATCTACAGATTAATATAAGCAGCAAATTTCTCATGAACAAATATCCAGAAAAAGAGCTGTGTCAGTTGCCTTTGATTTGACACACAGGTCACAATCTTGTTTCTATTCCCTGACTGAATGAGAAAAATACTGCATGATTCCTAATCCCAGTGCTCACATTTATAATGTCAGAGTTCACTCTGACTGATTATCATCTAATATTTTGTTAAATTTGATGTTTCTTTGAGTATTCCTGCTGTAAAACTAAAGGAATATTAAGTGAGAGCAAACAAGAAACAAATGAATGCAAGCACAGCAAATCTGAGTCAATATTTGTGGAAAAGAGATATTGATGTAGGTATAATAATAAGTGATAATGGAGATGAAATCAACAATTATTGCAAAATAGCTGAGTTATTGAACTGGTTTCCGAATATCAGCATTAATAAGAAAAGATATTAGGAGATAATGGAGACATTTATGATAATCATCCACAAACATCAGAGCTGTGTAAATACCAAGTAGGAGACAATTGTCAAGGCTGTTCTTGCACAACGTATCTGGGGTAATGAGATGAAACTGAATGAAAGAAAATCTAGGCTAAATAAAAACTTTCTGAAATTGAAGTGTGACTAAACAGTATCAAGATAGACAAACCACACAAGCTATTGTTGGGCTCAAGGGCCCCAATCCTGCAAACACATAGGCACATGCTTAACTTTACACAAGTGGCACTATGCACATGGTTTCAGGAGAGGTGCCAAAATTTGTACAGTATTTAGGCATCTAACCAAGTGGCCTGATTTTCAGAGATACAGAGGACACACAGCTTCCATTTAAGTCCATCCCTGAACTCTGTGATCAGGAAAGCACTTAAGTGTGTGCTTAAAGTTAACACATGCTTAAGTCCCACTGATTGAAGTCACCTGCATAAGTGCTTTCCTGAATAGGACGCAGAGTGGCTTGGTTGGTTGCTCAGTGGCTCTGAACCCCCCACCCCCACCCCTCCTTTAGGATGAAGCTTTAGGCAGGCAAGTCTTGGGCCCAAGTCTCACACTACTCCTTCACTTCACCAAATACATAGAGACATAAATTGGTACAGATTTATGGAAGAGTCTTGTTCAGAGAGTTACAAAGACCACATTTTATATGAAGAAAAATCCCTCTAAACAGCAGGGCTTTGGTCACATAAATCACAGCCAGGACAAACATACACCTTTAGTCATGATTCTTTTCTTTAAAAAAATGCAGCTTTTTAGATTGTTACATTAATCACTGAGGGCAGTTTACATAATTTAGAACTAGTAATCTAAAACCTGTCTCAAATTAGAAAAATGTGATGTGGAAGTAGTTAATGTTAAATTGGAATTCTTCTGATTGCACTATTTATCAGGTAGTATTTCAGTTAATTAAACTGAGCTATGAGTAATATGAAAGGGCATAGTTATGGTCAGTTTTTATCTTTGCTGTGCAAGGTTGTTGGGATTTGAAAATTATATGCAGGCAGGATTGGAAAAGATCCAGTGTAGACCACACCAGTCTTAGTAACATCTGGTGAGTAGGGCTTACTTTAAAAAAAAAAAAAAAAAAGTGTTTCTTGACAGCAGTAAAATAAAAGTGACATGCATCTCTGACTAAAGGTTATAAGAAAAGTTAGCAGTGAGTTAATTATATGTTAATAGGAAAGACAGTGTCCTGATCTCAAATCCTCCAAGACCCAATCTGGAATCTATTCAAGACTGTTTTAACTACATTCTAATGAGTTTCCTTTACATAAGTTGTCCTTTAAAAAACAGTGAGAAATAAATATAAAACTCTAATCTTTAACTACAATTTCCTGCGCTTGTCAATCATTTCAACACATTAAAGAACTTTGGTTGGGCTTCAGGAAGGAATTGGCAGAGATTATATTTTGGCATAATATAGAATATAGCTATCAATATAAAGTACTAATGCAGTTTGTAATGTTAAATATACCAGTCCCATTAAAGAAGAGGTGAACAAATATATTAAGTTTATTTAAAGTTTGCAAAGAAGAAAGAATACCAAAATAAATTATTTTATATAGACAACTTCTCCCACAAAGGATCTTTTCATTTTCTTCCAAGCCGGTGCTAATGCATGGAATTGCCTTCCTCAAATTAATCCTTCAAATCCCTCCTGAAGACTCGCCTCCTATCATGATGCCTACAGGAAACCACCACCTGTTAATGGGTAAGGAGAGAGCCAGTGGAGATTGCTGATCTTTATTTAGATTTTAAAATAAACAAAAGCAAAACAACTTCTAAAAGATTGCAACAATCCGTTTATGCATTTAAATTATGGCCTAAGTAAACCTGTGTTGCTATCGTTACTCTTGTTCTCCCTTCCCTTTTTCCTGATATATTGTTTAGTCCACGTGCATGTGGCATGTTGCCTTAAATTGAACTGTAAAGTCTTTGGGGGCAGGAACCATATAATCTTGTGTGTTTGTACAGCACATAGTACGGTGGGACTCCAATCCGGTTTGAGGCCTGTGTGTGATACTGCAATATGGCTTCTGGTCTCTGTGACATCTGGGCAGAGGAGTTTACAATTATGACCAGAGTGGTCACTGTTGTAGGGAATGGGGCAAGGTACATACATCTTCAAATACAGGTAAATATGATTATAAAACCACAAAGACTGGCATGGGGCTGCTAGGGACTTTCAAAGGCCCATGTCTACACTAAGAAATGGTGTGTTTTTACAAGCTAGCTAACACAACAATAAACAGGTTGTAAAGAGATGCAAGTTGTAGTTTTACCTTGATAGTGCTGGTTGACATGATTGGTAAAGTCACTTTGTCTACAGTAGCAGTGAAATCAATGGCAAAACTCCCATTGACTTCAGTGGGGTCAGGATTTCACACTAGGATTTTACACTGTGTTAGCCATCTCACTGTATAAACACATCTTTGTTCCTATTGAAGATATGGCATCTGGTTACCAGAAAGCAAAGGGTTAATTGTAGTTTTCATTACAAAAAAAAAGTTCCTCATGCTTAGAGACAAAAGCTTGAAAACATAACCTGAGTGTACCCTAAATGCTCAAAACCCAGAAGGCAAATAAAAAAGAACCTCAAAACTATTAGTTTTTTTTAAAATCTCATGATCTTTAAGCATCTGTCTCATGATTTTATAATGCTTGAGGTTGACAATACTGCTCTCCTGGTTTGTTTTATTTAAAATTACTTCACCTATCATTAGAGAGACAAGGTGGGTGAGCTCTGTGTAGCTTGAAAGCTTGTCTCCTTCACCAACAAAAATGGGTCCAATATAAGGTATTACCTCACACACCTAGTCTCTCTAATATCCCGGGACCAATACAGCTACAACAACACTTCACCTATCATAGTCGAAGGGGAAAAGCAATTGTGCTAAGGAATGTTGTCACTTACTATGTCTTACAGACCTTCAAACTCCTGCTGATAGCTAAGAATACACCCTTTTTGTGCTAAATTTCTGGTTCTGTTGCACCATAAATTCCAGTTCAGGATAGTGAGTCCAGTTATCATCTCACTTGAGTTCAGGTGGCACAAAGGCTTAGTCATTAGTCCTTGGGTCAGTAAAAGCTGAACTCATTTTCTACCACCTTCACAAGAAATACAACCCCACAAATAAATGTTAAAAATCATATGCCGCCACCTCGTATAACACCAGTGGGCAAGACAAAATGCTGACTTGGGCAGATTGGGTTTCAGCCAGAGGGCAGCTGCATGCAGACACACTAGCAAACCCATCTGCTCCTCTAGGTGCCAGGCTTGGCTCCCTAACAGCCACTTTATACAGGTTTAGGCATTGCTTCTTTCTAAAGTAGTTTCACTACAAAATGTTGAGAAGCACCTAAGGACCAAGCACCTGCAAAATACACTTATTCCAAAGAGTAATCTTTCATTAAACAGCATCTAAAACCACTAACTCAGCAAATAAATATCTACAGTGTTCCTGAAAGCGGAAAAAAACAGGCCAAGCAGTTTTTCTTCCAAGTCTGAAAATTAATTCCCAGGCTGTGAACATAGCCAAATTTTATCCCACAAATACATTTTTGGCTGCTTTTAAATCCCTAAGTATATTGGAACCAGTGACTGAGTTTTTACCGAGTATCTGCTCAGTAGTTAAAACTCAATCACTACTTCCAATATGGAGGATCATTTACAATGAGTAAACTGGATCTTATACAATAATAGTCATCTATAAAGGGACTAATATGGATCCCTTCTATACATAGGTGCTGGGGGTGCTGCTGCACCTCCTGGCTTAAAGTGGTTTCCATCATGCACAGGGTTTACAGTTTGGTTCAATGGCTCTGAGAACCCGGTAGGGTGACCAGATGTCCCGATTTTATAGGGACAGTCCCGATTTTTGGGTCTTTTTCTTATATAGGCTCCTATTACCCCCTACCCCGATTTTTCACACTTGCTATCTAGAGCACCCCCACTGTACAACTTGTTCCAGCACCCCTGCTTCTATACTGTTTAATTAAGGAGAGATTAAAACAAGAGAAGCAGAAACATGCAATGTCTTTTTACACCACATAATTGCCTCTGAGAGCAGTAAATGACCTGAAGAAATTTTGGAAGCACAGAGACAGAGGATGACTGATACCTTTGCTGTCAAGAGGGGAGACTTTCTGAAGGGCCCAACCAGTTCTGCTGAGGGTGAGCTGTGCAGCGTCATTCCATAGCCGCTATCTATCAGTGAGAAAGACTTGACAAGATAGGATTAAAAAGGAAGAAGAGAGAAAGGTGAGTGGAGAGACGGAAGGGCTGGGCACATAAAGCTTTATTGGAGCAAAATTCTAATTCTTTAGAGCTAGGTGATACTTAGGTTTGTGGGATTTTCTCTTCAGAATTCCTGCATCATTAAGCAACAACCCCCCTTGGTGAAATTGCCACAGGTCTTTTAAAGCAGGCAGAGCGGTGAGCCCTTTGGTATCAAACTGCTCCTGCTTATTTGTCTTTCAGCATAGGCTCCTTCCAGCAGGATACTGCAAACTCCCCTCACTCCACCAGGATTGCATTTACAGATGGAAATCTTCCTTGCCTTTCATTCAAGGCTGCCGTTTAGCAGCATTAAGGCTCAGAGCTTCCTTTAAGGCCCATTTCTGCTCCACTAATACTGCAGACCTGCTCCCTCCCCATACAGCCTCTGGGAACCAAAATCCCTTCTTCAGCTCCCCAGTGTACACCATCTTTTAGCTAGTGTAATTTCAAAGCAATGTCACAGGCTGGTCCCAAGAGAGTCTTTCAGGCCTTAATCACAGACCACAACCACTCCAGGTCTCCTTCATCACCACCATGTTTTATTGTATTCTGCAGGCCTCAGCCTGTAGCACTCTTTACATATACTTATAGCCCATAGCCAGCTTCCTTACCTACTTCTAGGGAAGGGAGCAGTACTAGCAGCATCCAGTCCCACCTACTTCAGCCTTCATTCAAGCTCCCTGCTCTTCTCTAGTGCTTCCTTCCCATCTATTTATATAATTCCAGCTCTGGCATTGCTTCCCCTTCAATTAGCCTTTCAGCTGTAGCTCTGTGCAGTTAATTGGCACCCTCTGTCAACTACCTGGCTTCCAATTAGGTCCCAGTTAGTATGTACTGGTGGGTATTAGAGTGACAGGGTGCTGAGTTAGCTCCTGGCTCAGCATACCCTGTTACAAGCACCCATAACTTAATAATCTCTTCACATTCTCCAAAAAACTCTACTACTCTGAAAGGTTTCATAGTTCTACCCCCCTTTCCTGCCGCCTTGCAAGTCCAGCATCATAAGGGGCATGACAAATGAAACTCTGGTTACAATTTGAATTATGGAGCTGCTCCTAAGCAGAGCACATCTAAGGGAAATTTTAATGAACTGTAACTCAAAAAGAGTCAGACCAATACACCATACAAAATAAGGCCCTGACCCTGCAGTGGGACTCTGCTTGGATGCAAGCACAGAGGTCAACCTGTGTGGATCTCATTGTGGGATCGGGGCCAAAGACACTTAGGTACTTTCTATGATGAATCCATTGCTACAAAGGAATAAAAACACAATGACTCAAACCCCACACACTCAGGTTAGCCTGCAAGTGGAACCCTGGTTCTACAGCTGCAGAATATGGATCTGTAGCATTGAACTAAAGGAAACTCTCTTCAGTATTGCCTATAGAAAGACCTTTGTATTCTCCCTAAGCGGCAACAGGCTAGTAGAGGGGAACACGCTCACTCGTGGGCTGGTCTACACCAAGGGGGGAGGTCGATCTAAGATACGCAACTTCAGCTACGAGAATAGCGTAGCTGAAGTCGACGTATCTTAGATCGACTTACCTCCCGTCCTCACGGTGCGGGATCGATGGCCGCGGCTCCAGCATCGACTCCGCTTCCGCCTCTCGCCCTTGTGGAGTTCCGGAGTCGATGGGGAGCGCGTTCAGGGATTGATTTATCGCGTCTAGATGAGACGCGATAAATCGATCCCCGATAGATTGATTGCTACCCGCCGATCTGGTGGGTAGTGAAGACGTACCCTTAATCAGGTACAATCCTCATGCCATTTCATGCTGTAAACACTCACAATAAGGTTCAAAACTCATGCTGCTTCTTGCAGCTTGTCTTTATTATTCAGCTTCAGGAATGTAATGCACTAACAAGGCCCTGAGGCAGTTCTCCACAGACTCACAATTCTCACCCAAGCTTCCTCTCAGGGGAGTTTATTTCCAGGACTTCTCCTTGCAGAACTTATGCTTGGCCTCCACGTAAAGTTGCAGTGGTCTAACAAAAGGTGCAATTTTAAACCCATGTACTTTTGTTTATGGACATTGTTACACCAATTTAAGCCTGTCATATTGGCTTGCAATGGTGAATTTACTGGTACAAGCTAAACTGGCATAACAGATTTAAACTGATATAAGTGTTTCCACAGAGAGGTTTTAACTGGTTTAACTACAACTTTTTTAAACAAATTTCAGTTATACCACTGCCACTTGTGTGTGTAGACAAGCTCTTAGGTCTTGTTTACATGGGAAAGTTGCACCAGTTTAACTCAAATCCTTTTAAAAATTGACATAACTAAGGCTATGTCTACACTGGAGACCTTACAGCAGCACACCTGTACCGATGCAGCTGCGCCACTGTAAGGTCTCCCGTGTAGCCACTCTGTGCTGACAGGAGAGCTCTGCTATCAGTTTAATTAAACCATCCCCAATGAGTGGCGGTAGCTGTGTCAGTGGGAGAATGTTTCCCACCGACATAGAAGCACCTGGATGAACAGCGCTGTCGGTGTAACTTTTGTCGGTCAGGGGGTGTTTTTTCATACCCTGGAGCAACAATGCTAGTGCTAGTGTAGACATAGCCTAACTCAGTGCAAACCTGGTGTGGACATACTTTGATTCAACTTAAAACTGTTCCCAACTGACTTAAACTGAATTGAAAAAAATTGTTCCTATACTGAAATAAGAGCATCCACACAGTTTAGGCGGGTATTGCTTATACAGTAACTCCTCGCTTAATGTTGCAGTTATGTTCCTGAAAAATGCGACTTTAAGCGAAACGATGTCAAGCGAATCCAATTTCCCCATAAGAATTAGTATAAATAGGGGGGGTTAGGTTCCAGGGAAATTTTTTTCACCAGACAAAAAATTATATAATATATAGATATACACACAGTATACATTTTAAACAAACAATTTAATACTGTTCACAGCTATGATGATTGTGAAGCTTGGTTGAGGTGGTGAAGTCAGAGGGTGGAAGAGTGAGGGATATTTCCCAGGGAATGCCTTGCTGCTAAAGGCACTCGGCTGAGCCCTCAAGGGTTAACACATTGTTGTTAATGTAGCCTCTCACACAAGGCAGCACGAACACGAGGGAGGGGAAACAGCATAGCAGACACAGACAGACAGGTGTTCATTATATATCCTTTTTATACATCCTTTTTGATGAGATTACAAGCTTGGTTGATCAAGGTAATAGTGTTAACAGAATTTACTTAACTTCTGTACGACGTTTTACTTGATGCTACATGACATTTTGATTAAAAGCTAGAATATGTGAACATGGCACACAATAAATAGATTAAAAACTGGCTATCTAATAGGTCTCAAAGTGTAATTGTAAATGGGGAATCATCATCAGGCAGGTGCATCCCTAGTGGGGTCCCTCAGGGATCAGTTCTTGGCACTATGCTGTTTAACTTTTTATCAATGTCCAGGAGAAAACAAAATCACTACTGATCAAGTTCGCAGAGGACACAAATATTGGGGGAGTGGTAAATAATGAAGAGGACAGGTCACTGATACAGAATGATCTGCATCTCTTGGCAAACTGGGTGCAAGAAAACAATATGCGTTTTAACTTAGATATATTCCTGTTAGCTGAAAACAAGGCAGCTTGGTTCCAGCACTGAAGAAGAGCTCTGTGTAAGCTTGAAAGCTTGTCTTTCTCACCAATAGATGTTGGTCCAATAAAAGATATGACCTCACCCACCTTGTGTCCTTAATATCCTGGGACCAACATGGCTAAAACAACACTGCATACAAAAAATTCAAATTTGGGCTGACTCTTTAGAGGCCTATGATTAACAAAGATTCTGAAAGATAGCTATGTTACTTTCCCTCCCTACTCTGTGTATTATGAGGAATCTGGTATTTTGGTGTAGTTGGAAAAATCAAATTAAAATGTGTTTTAATATAGCTAAATGTAAATGTATATATCTGGGAACAAAGGATGTGGGCCATACTTACAGATTGGGGGACTCTATCCTGGGAAGCAGTGATTCTGAAAAAGATTTGAGGGTTGTGGGGGATAATCAGCTGAACATGAGCTCCCAATGTGATGCTGTGGCCAAAAGAGCTAATGCATACTGGGAGGCATAAACAGGGGAAATCTCGAGTAGCAGCAGAGAGGTTATTTTTATCTCTGTATTTGGCACCAGTGTGACTGCGGCTGGAATACTGTGTCCAGTTGCGGTGCCCACAATTCAAGAAGGATGTTAATAAATTGGAGAGAGTTCAGAGAAGATCCATGAGAATGATTAAAGGATTAGAAAGGACATGCCTTACAGTGATAGACTCAAAGAACTCAATCTATTTAACTTAAAGAGAAGGTTAATGGTTGACTTGATTACAGCTTATAAGTACTTACATGGGGAACAAATATTTAATAATGGGCTCTTCAAGCTAGTAGAGAAAGGTATAACACAATCCAATGGCTGGAAGTTGAAGCTAGACATATTCAGGCTGGCAATAAGGCATACATTTTTGACACTGAGGATAATTAACCACTGGAACAATTTACCAAGGGTCTTGGTGGATTCGCTGGATTTGTTCTAAAAGATCTGCTCTAGAAATTACTTTGGGGAAGTTCTATGGCTTGTGTTATACAGGAGGTCAGACTAGATGATCATAATGGGCCCTTCTGGTCTTGGAATCTATAAATCCTCCCAGCTGTACCAGGCCATTCAGGATTTGGCCCTAATAGAGACAATGCCCCTACACAGACAATACTTCTGCAAGACTAAACTAACTCATGCCACGGTGAAATAAACTCAAACAGTGAGCTCAAATATGATGTACCTTATGAGGCACATGGTTTAACAGGGCTTAAACCTCACATACCTCAAACATATCCTTTAAAGGGGGCACTCAAACTGGAAACAACACATGCTGCATAGGGAAAGCATGGCATACAGTTAACTTATTTATTTCTGTTTAACATACTACAGACCTTCTGATTTTACAGCATTACATGTTTTGAACCTTTTAGTAAAGTGGAGGTTTCTCATTTCAGCTTAACTGCTGTTAATCTGTTCCAAATGTTAACATTGCAAATAAGGTCTGGTTACTGTCTCAGCCCTGAGTCGATAATAGGAACAGAGCTGATCAGCATCTGGTTTAGTTCAGAGTACAACTTGCTGCCTAATACTGCAGAATTTGGGTTGGAAGATCCCTGCATTTCACGAACACCACAATTTTTTTTTTTAAACTAATAGCACTTGCATACAGTCATGTGTCATTATTTATTGCTCTATAGGTTTGCTAAAGATGGAATATCACATTACTAATTTTGGCAAATTCCAGCACACGTAAACAGGCCAAAACCTTTTAACATAAATTATACCAGAGCTGCCTAATGATAATTAAAAAAATTCATGGTGCATGCTTTCCAGAGTTATGATGGAAAAACATTTTTAAAATAAGAAAAATTTTTAAATCAGTTTCTTATTTCATCTTTTCCTGCTGAACAGAAATACATGATCATGTAGTTGACAATGCCATATTCTCAATGTACAGCAAAATATGGTTACATTTGGACACAATGGTGACCTAAAATAATTTTTATGTGCAAAATAGAGCATTTTAAGGGAACACAAAAGCTGTTCTAAAGCCCTCATGCAGCTCCAATTAAAGTAAAAATAAAGACTCCCAATTACTTGAATCTGAGCTGGATGAGGGCCAAAATTTAGAGAATAACCAATACCACAATGATTCCTCTAATATTTACAAATGTTTTATCTACTATTCCCGCCCCTCCCGGTAACTTTCATACTTTCTCTCAAATTCCTTTACTCTGTGTTCCACTGATCCATGGTTGAGCTCACCAAAATTTCACATACCACTGACTTAACCAAACTTTGCTTTGTAATCTAAACAGTAGAGGATAAAGAGATACTTCATTATAAACCTTGACAGGACTTGCAGGTTTGAGGGGGCCTTAATTAGTATCACACTATTTGCATGCAGAAAATCAATCTTGAATAATTAAAGAAAGTTCTAGTCATAAGCATATCTTTTACAGCGTCCACCAAAATAACAAGGATAATAATAAAAAACAAAAACTTGTATTGGTTGCTCAGCAATACTTACAAAACAGTTTTATATGTAAGGTGAGTTGAGTATTATTACCCCATTTTACCAATGGGGAAAGTGGCTAAATGAGTATAATTTGCCCTTAGTTACATAGGAAAGCCAAGAATACAACCAAAGAAGTGACTGACTTCAAATTCTCTATGCTGATCACAAGACTATACTGCCTCCTACATATTTGCCGTATTTCTCCCCTAATATAGGATTCAATATACCTATGAAAAGGAAAAAAAATCGAACATCATTCTCCCTTAGGCTTGGTCTACACTTACCCCCCAAGTCGAAGTAAGGTACGCAAATTCAGCTACATGAATAACGTAGCTGAATTCGACATACCTTACTTCGAACTTACCGCGGTTCAGACGCGGTCCACACGCGGCAGGCAGGCTCCCCGTCGACTCCGCGGTACTCCTCTCGTTGAGCTGGAGTACCGCAGTCGACGGGGATCACTTCCTGGTTCGATTTATCGCGTCCAGACCAGACGCGATAAATCGAACTCGGAACTTCGATCCCCAGCCGCCGAACTAGCGCGGCAGTGTAGACCAGCCCTTGCTGTTATTCCTCTATTTCTGAATACCAGTATCAGAGAAATATCACTTAGTGCATAAGCTGTAGAGGATTTCATGACCTCAAATGCTATACTGACTCAGCAGGCAGAAAAGTAGCCCGGTAACATGGAAGGGAATGTTCACATAGGTCTTTTCAAAAACATCAGCATAATGGGAAAACAATGCTTCCCTCCACCCACTCCCCACCCCCCATGACCAGGACTGCAGCCAAGTAGGAAAAACGTGAAAACTTGGCACCAATTGGGAAATTTAAAAACTTAGCATTTTCTGAAGTGCTGGCATTGCTGAAATGACACGTGTCTCCCTCAGCAATGCCAGATTTTAACAGCCTCCCTGCTGAGCAAAGAAGGCTCATGTTAAAGCAGCTGATTCTGTTAAAGTCACAACTGGTTCTCTGGCTCCTAGGAAAGCATAAAGCCTGGAGCCCGTATCTATGTTCAATTCATATTAACCAAAGAGAAACTACATGCCAAAGATGCCCCATAATAACCAAAAGGAATATAACTCTGTCAGCTCCATGTGTAACCTCAACAGACCCTGGTCATCGGCGGGCAGGATCGAACCAGGGATCTCTAGAGCTTAGTGCATGAGCCTCTACAGCATGTGCTAAACACTGTTAGCTAAGGCTGTAGAGCAGACTCATTTTATCTCTCTCTCTCTCTCTCTCAGTGGTGTCGGTGCCCCTAGATGGGACAGAACACCACACCCAGGAGGTGTGTGGGTTACATATGCTGAACAATATTACCAGGCATAGGCCCTGATCCTGCAAAGGGATCTGTAAGGGCAGGATCATACCCCCACACCAGGTGCCACTGGTATCAACTTGTCTCAGTCAGCACATATGCAGAGCAATATGTCAACACTAGAGCTGGTTGGGAAACAAAAGTACACTTTCACACACCAATTTTTGAAAATTACCCTATCTACCCCAGGCTGAAGAAAGACCCCATAGGATCTTCTTTATATACTCCACAAGAGACTGCTGCTGGAAAACACATGGATGTTAAGCCAAAGGAGTTAAAAAGAGAGAGAGAGAGAGAGAATGTATATTCTATCATATTTCTGTTTGTACTAAACACATTAGGCCAGACCCTCCTCTACTAGAGTGAAGTGACACTGCCCCACTGATGTTAAGTTTCAGCTACGCCGATTTACACTGGCTGGACACCTGGCCCAACACGTAAACAACAGAGCTGGTTGGAAAAAAAATTAAAGTGTGAGTGAAATATTGCAGTGAAATCCCAAATTGCAATGAGAAAAACAATGGAAGTTTCACAAAAATTGGTGTATAAAAATGTGGGTTGCTTTCTCAATCGGCCCTAGTAAACAAACCTTTGCTCTAATAACAAAGGGCCACCCCTTCACGATATACCAGGAATCAGCAACCTTTGGCACTTGGTCCGCCAGGGTAAGTCCCCTGGCGGGCCAGGCCAGTTTGTTTACCCACCGCGTCTGCAGGTTCAGCCGATCGAGGCTCCCACTGACCGCGGTTCGCCGCTCCAGGCCAATGGGGGCTGCA
>NW_020664409.1:83720412-83741319 GCF_002925995.2 Terrapene triunguis | reverse complement strand
CCGACGATCTAGCCAGCTTTCTATCCACCTTACAGTCCATTCATCCAGCCCATACTTCTTTAACTTGGCGGCAAGAATACTGTGGGAGACCATATCAAAAGCTTTGCTAAAGTCAAGGAATAACACATCCACTGCTTTCCCCTCATCCACAGAGCCAGTTATCTCATCATAGAAGGCAATTAGGTTAGTCAGGCACGACTTCCCCTTGGTGAATCCATGCTGACTGTTCCTGATCACTTTCCTCTCCTCTAAGTGTTTCATAATTGATTCCTTGAGGACCTGCTCCATGATTTTTCCAGGGACTGAGGTGAGGCTGACTGGCCTGTAGTTCCCCGGATCCTCCTTCTTCCCTTTTTTAAAGATGGGCACTACATTAGCCTTTTTCCAGTCATCCGGGACCTCCCCCGATCGCCAGGAGTTTTCAAAAATAATGGCTAATGGCTCTGCAATCTCATCCGCCAACTCCTTTAGCACCCTCGGATGCAGCGCATCCGGCCCCATGAACTTGTGCACATCCAGTTTTTCTAAATAGTCCCGAACCACTTCTTTCTCCACAGAGGGCTGGTCACCTTCTCCCCATACTGTGCTGCCCAGTGCAGCAGTCTGGGAGCTGACCTTGTTTGTGAAGACAGAGGCAAAAAAATCATTGAGTACATTAGCTTTTTCCACATCCTCGGTCACTAGGTTGCCTCCCTCATTCAGTAAGGGGCCCACACTTTCCTTGACTTTCTTCTTGTTGCTAACATACCTGAAGAAACCCTTCTTGTTACTCTTAACATCTCTTGCTAGCTGCAACTCCAAGTGTGATTTGGCCTTCCTGATTTCACTCCTGCATGCCTGAGCAATATTTTTATACTCCTCCCTGGTCATTTGTCCAATCTTCCACTTCTTGTAAGCTTCTTTTTTGCGTTTAAGATCAGCAAGGATTTCACTGTTTAGCCAAGCTGGTCGCCTGCCATATTTACTATTCTTTCTACACATCGGGATGGTTTGTTCCTGCAATAAGGATTCTTTAAAATACAGCCAGCTCTCCTGGACCCCTTTGCCCTTCATGTTATTCTCCCAGGGGATCCTGCCCATCTGTTCCCTGAGGGAGTCAAAGTCTGCTTTTCTGAAGTCCAGGGTCCGTATTCTGCTGCTCTCCTTTCTTCCTTGTGTCAGGATCCTGAACTCGACCATCTCATGGTCACTGCCTCCCAGGTTCCCATCCACTTTTGCTTCCCCTACTAATTCTTCCCTGTTTGTGAGCAGCAGGTCAAGAAAAGCTCTGCCCCTAGTTGGTTCCTCCAGAACTTGCACCAGGAAATTGTCCCCTACATTTTCCAAAAACTTCCTGGATTGTCTGTGCACCGCTGTATTGCTCTCTCAGCAGATATCAGGGTGATTAAAGTCTCCCATGAGAACCAGGTTGTTTGTCTTATTGCCCATGTTGGATGATATCTACCTACATGCCAACCATCAGAAATTTCAAAGTAGTTTTTTCCAAGTAAACTATTTATTTTCCTACTTTATCCTTTTAAACCTTCTGCTGGTCCAATGTAGTTCTAGTCCTCTCCTTCTGTAACATCTTGTATCTAACCTAGCCTCCGACCCTGCATACACTTGTGTGGGAAAGACATGGAAAATAATGAAAAAATAAGATCATGTGGTTGCTTGGGTGAGCACAGCATATGACTTGTTGCTTACACTGTCCTTTCTTTAAATAGATCTCTTACATCACTGACTTCTATGATTTTCATGGCTTTGAAGCACTTTCTGCATTTATCTGGCTCAAAATGTGTATTTTATGGTCTCAGACACAAGTCCCACCTGCTGTTTGTTCCTTAAGACTCAACGCAGAGGTGGTGATGGTACCCAGAAAGGTAGCTTCCAACTATAGCTATGAGAGATTTGGAAAATATATCCTGTCCCCATTTTCATTAAAGAGGGTAGCACATTAAGGACAACATTCTCAGAAGTGGGTGCCTAAAGTTAGGCACCTAAGCCCATATATAGACATCTAAATATGTAACCTGATTTTCAAAAGAGCTGAGCAGCTGAAAACTGCCACTGAAGTCCATGGGAGCTGTTTGAGCAGTGATATTGAAAAATCAGGCAACGTATTCCGCTGCCTAAATATGGACCTAGGAGCCTAAGTTAGGAGCTTATTTTTTAAAACCTTTGCATGCATATTGACTAGAGTGAGGAATAATACACCAGACCATTGACCCACTCCACATGGCAAGTCCTCTGCATTTTAGAAAGCATTATCATTATTTGTGTTACAGTAACTTCTAGAGGCTAGAACCGCGGTGTGATAGGCACTGTACAAATACTTGATGAAAAGAACAGTCCCTGCCCTGCAGAACTACACATGTTGGACCAGGTTAGAGTAGGTCCAGAAAGTACTAAGGAGTCGAGCTATTGATTATTTATTCAACATTTTCATTCTCCTTTAGAACTTTAAAATATATTTGTAGCTGAAAATAAAGCTAAGTAAATAATGCTCCAAGGGCCTTTATAGTAGCTTGTTAGTGAAATAAAATGACAACGTTGACTTTAGAGAAAAGAGGATACAGCAGCTATGACTTTCAATAGTACTATTAGCAATTTTTCATGGTTTTCGTTCTTCATTCTGACTTAAACAGAAAAAGCTACAACAACTTTCCAGGGAAAGGAGATACTGCTCTGTATTGGGTGGTTTTCTCATACTCCTGCCCACATAGTGATCTATCCATACTTAACATGATTTCCAAAGCTTAAAATGAAACAAACATTCCCAGACTGCCAGTGACAGCTTCAAGGGTCATACTTTTATTTCTCTCTCCCTCTCTCTCTATATAGACACACATATACAGAGAGAGAGAGAAAGAGAGAAAATTTAGTATAGTGCAGGGGTCGGCAATGTTTGGCACGCAGCTCGCCAGAGTAAGCACCCTGGTGGGCCGGGCCAGTTTATTTACCTGCTGACGCAGCAGGTTCGGCCGATCGCGGCCCCCACTGGCCGCGGTTCGCCGTCCCGGGCCAATGGGGGCGGCGGGAAGCCACGGCCAGCACATCGCTCGCCCGCACCGCTTCTCGCCGCCCCCATTGGCCTGGGATGGCGAACTGCAGCCAGTGGGGGCCGCGATCGGCCGAACCTGCCGCGTCAGCAGGTAAATAAACTGGCCCAGCCCACCAGGTATTTCATTTTAAAGAAGGCATCAACTTAGGTCCTGCTCCTGCCCTGGCAGAAGCTCAGGAATAACTTTACTCAGCCTAGAATAGCTCTTTATTTGTTCTTAACACTAAGGATGCTGATCTAGTACTAGCAGGGGCTGAATGAAAACAATTGCAATACAGACAGACAAGGGGACAGAAGTGAGTTTGCACTTCCAACCCTAGAGCTTGATTCTCCACAGCATTGCACCTAGTGTGGTCATTAACACCTGTGCAAAATCAGAGGACATAAAACATTTAGCTCGCTGCATAGAACTGAGCCACTGGAGCTAAGCTGATTTACACCAGTTGAGGCCCTTAATTCCTATAGGTAGAACTGGCAACTGGAGCTGGTGTGAAGCTCACCCTGGTTAGAAATGTTTTCCCTCCTAGTTAGCTCTATGCCATTTTAGATCATACATTTTTTAAAGAAATGTAATTAGAAAAACTAAAAATGATAACAGTACTTGAGCAAAATTCAAGAGGTTGTCAGAGTCTTGCAAAGACATGTTCTTAAATTTACGCATGCAAATAGATCCATGAACTGAGTAGTTCTACTTGTGTGCTTGATGCTAAGAATGTGCATAAATCTTTGCAGAATCAGGGTCTAAGGCATCAATCTGTTCTGTCTGGATAGACCCTTACATCTGCACAGAGTCCCACCGAAATCAGTAAGGCTTTATGTGGCCACAGTTCACCCACATGGATCAGACTGCAGAATTCAGGCCCAAGTAGAAAAAATACAGACAAAGCATAGGGAAAAGGGTCACACACAATGCAGGTGAACTCCTGGCCTCATGGAAGTCAATGGGATTTTTGATTCTGGGGCGAGGATTTAAAAAAAAAAAATTTTTTTTAAATAGCTGGCTGGGATGCTTCTTCTAAGTCCTATCATTTTTGCTGTCATTTAGCAAAGTGTTTCCTTTTGCTTTAGTTAATATACTCTTTCTCCATCCTCTGTTATTTCTGCATAGACTGCCCTCACTGTTAGACCCATAAATTATAGTACGTAGCATGCGCCCATACAAAAGACATTTTACCTGCTTTCCTTTTCCTAGCTACATTTACATTTGTAATATAAATGCTACCATTTCCTGCTCTTAAAACCCCCCAAACAACCCAGTGTGCTCTAATTTGGCTAGTGCTCTCTAATTCAGCTAGATCTCACACAGAGGATACTCAGACTTTCTACTCTGGGTGCATTGGGGAGGGCTGGAACTAACATCCCCAGTCCAGGATAGCCAGTCTGTTGCTGGAATACAGCCACACTCCTATTGGTACCTAACCACAGGACCCCAAATGCAGAACCAATGGGCACATATTTTAGCTTGTCGCATTAGCCCTCTTTGCATTGGCCAACTCAGAGCCCCACCCCCCAAGGCATATGTGTTGTATAGGCCTTTGCACAACTTCTCTGCCCTGAGCCCCTTCCTCACATAAAAACTTTGCCAAATAGGCTGGAGAGCACGGAGGGACTTGCGCTGTCATTTGCAATTGGAGGATTTCCTGAGAGAACGAATAAAATGTACCTGTGTAGTAAAGACTTTTCTCACTTCACATCCAGCACCTGGACCACACTCCTCCCCCTACCCCCCCTTCCCAGTTTCCTTTTAGAAGCAAGCAGATTAATGAACTTGTATTTCTGAAAACTACACTCTCTGGTTTAAATCCAACTTCCTGCTGGTGCCTATCAAAGGCTACAGATCTTTGAGGGTGCAGAATCATTTCAGAGAAGACTAATGACTAGTCCAAAGTACTTTACCCTCCATGTATATCTACAGCTCCAATCAAATAACTGGTCCTAGAATTCTCTTCTTTCAAGCACCGAGTAAAGCAAGTAATATAAGCAGTGTATAAAGTGAAACCATTTATCTGGACCCAAAAAAAGTTTTAAAGCAGCATTGTAATGCTGCTAAATTCTGATCTTACTTTGAGTAATGTTGGGAGAATGGTCCTTGCCTTGCATTCCAGGATAGCCTCATCAAGTCACATAACACATTATTTTAACTGTGTTGCATATGTTTTAGATTTTAATGGATTTTTAGCTGTGCAGCTAAATATATAGGAGCTCTTCAGTTACAACATGGAGAGCAATTATGGCAAACCTGAATGCTTGGTCTTCTTGGCATATGTGGGTGCAAGTAACAAGAAGCTAATGAATTCATGCCAGTAAATCAAGTTTAATTTGCCTTCCTTTTCTCCTCCCTTCTAAAGCTGGCTGAAACACAAGTTCCACTGCAAATGCAATGACTAGCAAACATGGGTGCCATCACAAATACAACACTGCCAAGAGGAAACCCTCCGTTGACTAATAACAGAACTTCCCAAAGCAACTGCAAGATATTCTGGACACTAAACTGCAAGAGGTTTGAGGATCTATTCTACACAAAATATACACATTCTTGCATCTGGAGAACATGGATTCTGCTGTATACTTCTATGCATTTTGTTCCAATTCAAAACACAAATACCTACCTCCCATCATGCATGCTGTCAAACTGCAGGTGCACAAAACCACATAAGAAATAACAGCTTCACTGTTAAGTATCAAAAAGCAGAATGCTGTAACTCAACATATGATGCTTAATCTATGGTGCCAGTTGAAACAATATGGAATAACAGCCTATTACTTTGGAGAGAGGGGACTGCACACTGATGACAATGCTTAGCACTTACATAGTGCTTGTCATTGTCAGAGCACCTAAGTTAGTGACATTTATTTTTCAGTTAAATAAACTCCCTTGTATGAAATTCTATTCACTAGACCAAGGCAACACCAATAGTATTTTACAAAAATGTTTACTATTCTTGGAACAGTCAACCTATATGAATGAGGTTACTGAATGAGGTTATCATAGATCTTGGACACAAAATTGTGTAAGGTGGGACTAATGCAATATAGGATTTACAATTCTTCATCTGAATAGAAAACTCAATATATTTGATGGTATTTGCAACCCCTTTCAATCACTTTCCATAAACATTCTGGCCAACTGTTTGCAAATGTTAGTGGAAAGAAAAATTCACAAATATTCATACTAGTAGATTTGCATAAATATTCGCTAGGCCATTTTCTAAGCTCTGAAGCTTGGGGAAGCATCCAAGCCATGAGACTAGTCACATAACATAAAGAGGGAATACTTGATGCAACAGTTATAGTAGATAGTCTGTGAGCAGTCAATAAAATGACATGTCACTGAATAATTTCAAAGGAGGAACAAAACTGATATCTATTTGTGGATAATTTGGGAATTAGTAACAGGGCCTAGATTTCACAAATAAGTTGTCAATGTGCTAGCTATGCTGAAAGTTGTCTCACACAGAACATCTTATATGTTCATTTTCAAGGACCACCAGCTGTCTGATGCCTGGGACAAGTGCACTATCTATTAACACACTGGGAGGTAAACACTGCACAAAAGCTTAGTACAACTCAGGGGAGGAGGAATAGCTCAGTGGTTTGAGCACTGGCCTGTTAAACCCAGTGTTGTGAGCTCAGTCCTTGAGGGGGCCACTTAGGGATCTGGGGCAAAATCAGTACTTGGTCCTGCTAGTGAAGGTAGGGAGCTGGACTCAATAACCTTTCAGGGTCCCTTCCAGTTCTATGAGATAGGTATATCTCAATTTATTATTATTATTTAATTGGCAGAAATAAATTTTGGGAGAATGATTCCTAATTACAAAATGAGAAATTACACACAGTAAAATGTTTAAACACTTTGGATGTTACTATACTTAGTACCTTCGTGGTTTTATTTTAGTGATGATCCTAAACTCAGCACTAGGAGCTGAAACTTCACAGCATGAATCTTATACTTCACTCACTGGAGTTAGAGATGAATGTGTACATTATAAAATAGTTGTTTCAATGGGTTTCACATTTTAATGCTATAGTGATAGTAACTAAACTACATTGGATATAAAACATACAGCAAATTGAATCCATTTAGAAAATCTAAACCTCTGAGGCAAAGAAGAGACTTTATTTTTTGTACAGAAGTGTTTCAACAAACATTGCTAGAGCTTCCCATTCTTTTTGAACTGCAGGATGCAACCAAATTATTGGAGAATGTGCTGAAGAAATTAATGGAGTTTTTTAAAACTCTAGATGGCGCACTCCTACAGTATAAGGCTGTAAATTCATGAAGAAATCTCTAAGCTTACTTTTGAGAGTTTCACACTTAATATTCTCTATTGACATATTATTGTCATCTTAAAAGTACACAATAAAAAGGGCCTGTGAATTAGTTATTGTAATAAAGTATCTCCTTGATTTACTCAAGAACTAGCTGAATACATATATTTCTTTTAGCTACTAGTATAAAAGTGAAATTTTAAATATTTAAAGTATATCCCATAAGACAGGGCAACTTTTTATATAGAAGTAATCTGGAGGTGGAAATCCTTTGACCGTGGAACTGATGAGGAATAAGATCATAATTAAGGACAGCAAATGTTTGTGAGAACTGCCACTTTCTAGTCTTGGTACAATTAATACTGAAAACATTCCTAATGTGGAAAAAAAATCCTAGCTTTTATTCCTACACTTGATAGTAAATATTATAAATAATATAGCTAATTCTGAATTGACTAATCAAAGGCAACTCATTTAAAACCAAAATACGTACATCATTGGCTTCACGTTTAACAAGTACTTATGGAAAAATGTACCTATTTTTCAATAATTTTACCAAATTTTCAACCCATTGTTTGGAAACACTTCATGGTTTGTCTCAATGATTCACTGTAAAACCAAATTAATTAATTTTGTTTTAAATCTTTGTGAGGTGAAGTGACCCAAATGAAGTAAACCATGTTTCTGAAATGTGAAAAAGTCCATTATAATACATGCCTTTTGGTATTTAGCAGGATTGAATTAAGGCAATCTAGGGCAAAACCCACATCTCAAGGCCCCACTGCCCACACCCCACTCCTGCTTGGGGTGGAAGCATGTTTCAGAGTTAAGATGAATAAGTCAGTTCACATTTTGGAGCTATTGTTCAAAACAGCAATTTGAGCTATTGTAGGCAGACTCCGGCAGGTAACAGTTACCCTTGGGTCATGTTTTCAAGCTATTTTGTGAATCCATGAGGGACAGAAACTTTTATTTATTTCAATGAAAGCTGAAAGTCTCTGATCTCATCACATGACCACAGGAATTGGGGCCTTAGGAAGGCTTATAGTGCCTTTGACTTAACCTCACTCTGGGTATAGAAGAATATGAAGTTTAAAATATGAGCCATACTATTAATTATGTTGATATCCATCATTAAAATCAAGGGTTGAAGTATTTCTGACTGGAATTTTTTAGTTGATATAATTTCCACTCTGCAGCTCGATTGCTGAAACTGCAGTAGAAGAAACATCTGCATGACTAAATTGCCATAGTTTATGAATTAACAGCAGCTTAATTCTGACTGAACCAAAGATTCATAAACCATTAGTTGCACTGTTTTGCTCAGTAAACATCAAAACTAGTACACAATGCTGTATTCACATAGCTCTTGAAGTATGAGGTGGTTTCCTACTGTCCTTAACTGCACAAATAAAAAATGTGCAGGCAGATGCATCAATCACATAGCTGCACAGACAAGCAGATACTTGCTCATGCATTTATACACAAAGGCTCCAGCAAAGCATTAAGTATATGCTTATCTTTAAGCATGTGAGTTATTTCCACTGAAACCAAGGGCATGATTATATTGCTTCCATTTCTACACACAAGAAAATATCTTAAAAACTTTAATATCAAATTTATTCTTGAATAAACTGTGCACAGATACAGTAATGATTCATGTTTGTATAATGAATACTGCTCAGTAATTGTTTACCTTTTACCACATTTTAACTCAAGTATTCAATTCAGATAATTTTATCTAACATATGGTATTCATCTATATGTATAAGTCTGCAGGCCCAATACATAATTGTACTTGTTCATTTAACAAGTTTATTTCTACATCAGGTTATGGCTTAAAAAGCAGTCACTGTACATACAGGATCTAAAGAGACTGATGTGCAATATGTTTAATTTCTTTGTTATCTTCCTGGGATAAGTTATACATTTCAGTGAGTTTTCATTGTGTCTTCTTCACAGCAGCAATAAATAGACATTTTAAATTTTCATAAAAACATCCTTTAAGATAGCACATTAACTAACAATGGAATTAGGCATTTAAAGTAACATAACTCATAGATCATTAAAGGTTGAACATGGAGTTGTAAAATCTAACATTAGATCTTTTTGTGACAGCCTAAGATTGAGTGATTTGCAGGGCTTCCAACATGTCTTCCACTGCCTTCAGAGAGTACTTAGTCTCTTTCTTACTGCGACCTGCAAACTAAGGAAAAGAATAAACTCACTTTTACCAGTCATGTGACAGAAAATGCACTACACAATGCTGTGCAATAGTCTTGTACGAGCTATGGTTCTAAACGTTAATCAAAAATAACTTTTAAAACACACAGTCCACCAATTTACTGCAAAAACAAACAAATGTTTCAATAAGATTGTACCACTTAAGTTAGCATTCACCTTAACACGAGAAAAGAGAATTTTTCCATTGTCGTCTTTGTGATTTATCACAAACATTTAAAAAAGCTGGTCTTTTATTTGATTTAACTTAGATCATGTTCATATTCTGATAGAGGCAGGATCTGCACATGATAAAAAAACTAATAAGACTCCATATTATTTACAGCACGGGAATGGAATAGTTTACTTACAAAAACATACTGTAAAGCAAGGCAGTGATCACATAAATGTATTTCTCGGTTCAACTGTGATTGTGAGTCAGAACCTTTTATTTAAATTATAATCTACCATTACAATTGTAATTCCAGATTGAATTTGAAATAAAGCCTATATTGGTAATGAAGGAATATGAAGCCATGCAAATACTACCTTTGTACATTTTAGCATTTAAATTCCATACTATACTAGTAGCCTAGCATCGGGGTGGGTGTGGGGGGGGAGGGGGAAGTTGTTGACTACCCCATGCTGATCTCAAAATGAGTTTTCTAACTGTACTGACAATTCCCATCACTCATCAGCCTGATATAACACAACAGATTTATTGGCTAGGTTGGTGCTTCAGTCAAGTGGGAAAAAAGAGCCACCACCATTTCTTTTTTTTCTTTTAACATACCCACACTAAATATTTTGGTGATAAAGAAGTACTGACTATAATTTGCTGTTAGTAAAATACCCTATTCTCTGACTAAATGTTAACATCTAAACACTCAATAAATTTACAATTTAATGATTTTTTTCTTCAAATACCACTGCTGTCCTGCATGCTTAGTGCTTGATTTATGATGTGTCCCATCTCTCTTGTAATTAACTTAATTTAGCAAACTTCTCATGACCTGTTGAGAAAGATTAAGTGATCAAGCTCAGGTAATATCACAGCAGCAGCAAGTTGCAGGAGCTGTTAACCTGCTTTTGACCCCTTAGGCTACAGTCTAGCATTAGATTTCCCTTAATTCCTAGCTGTTAGCTTTGTGTTGCTAAAAAACTAGATTTGGTATGGTAAATAAAAGGGCATTACAAATTAAATATCTAGAAGCATAAAATGTAGCTATGATGACAAACTGTTTACTGTATCCCTTAACTAAAAAATACATCGCTTTTTCTGGACGTGAAATGCTATTTAATTTTGCCTGTGCTAGTAGATGTAAATCCACCTTTTAAATTGTCAGATTCCCATAACTGCCCATAATGATAACACTTTAGAGGAACAGCAGAGATTGCTTTTTGCCTTCCCAGCTGATAAAGTATCTTTTGCCTGGATTTGAACAGAACAGAAAAAAACCTTTCTTCTATGCCCTCCTTTTTCTACACAAAACAAGAACAGTCCTAATCAAATACTTGGGGAGGTCCAATTCTTTGAGAAACAGCTTTGATTTAAAAAAAAAATAAAAAAGAAGCATGTGTTATGATTCCTGTGATTCTTTCAGTAATAGCACAGAAGCCTGTGCACGGTGTGGTCAAAAAGTAATGCTGCATGGTAGAAATAGCTGGGGGATGGGTGGGGGTGATTGGAGAAGGGAGGCAGGGGATTTCAAAATTAGCAGAATTTTACTTCTGTTTCTACTTTAAGGACATTGAGAACAAAATTAATATTTTATGTCAATTTAAGAAACATTACTTGTTAGTTTCATGAGTGGCTGCCTTAATGATACTGACACATGCACTTTAAATTAGAACAAATAAAACTAAACTCCACATCATAACAAATAGAAGCTTGAAATATAATCACTTCAAATTTTCCTTGACGACCAATTATTTTGTCTATTCCGGCATTATACTGCAATTCAGTTGATTGAGCCGGAATCCTTTTTTTTTTTTAATCATGATTTAATTTTCTGTTTCCCAAATGGTTTGTAACAGAATCACCTCTCCAATCATAAATAACATGTGACTCACTAACACTGAAGAATTTAGCAGTGTGCCTAAGAAACATTTATCTGGAAAGTTACCACGAGTGGGATCACATTAAAGATTTTCATGAGCATTAATCAAACTTGCTTGCCTCTGCTGAAATGCTTCTACCACAGGACATGCTAAACCAATTATCTAATTGGAGAGTATTAGGTAGCCATATTTTGTTTCGATGTTAAGCGACAGAAAGAAAGAAGTAGTTCTTCACTTTTTGTGTGATTCATGTCAATAGTTAAATAAATGGATTTTATATACAACTGTAGGGAGCTTGCTTTGATACCACAGGTCAGAATTTCACTAAAAAGATGTTCTGTGACCTCCACACAATGTAAAACCTAACCTTGATAACGAGCCACCAGTCTCAAGTGTTTAATGTAATAGAAATGCACTTATTCTTCAATAGTTGGTACTTTTATAAAGGCTTTCATATGATGGGTTAACAGTGTTTTTTTTACAAACAATTAAACCCAATGCCCCGAGACGTAATCCTGTTTTTAGTGTCAGGGTTAGGAGTTCTAGATACCAGACAATTCTCCCTTCCTAAATGGACATTTCTCTACTAGACCAGGCACAGCTAGAGAAGCACTAGTTAGCAGGGATGGACAAATATTGAACACCTAAATAAATATGGATTGCCAAAAAATACATAAGTGGAAATATTTGTACTCCTAAAAAAATTCACGATCTAATTCGACCTTCCTAACTCTACTTTCCTTGGGAGCCTATTCCAGTCTGACAGATCTTGGATAATTTTGTTTTCCTAAATTGTTTGCCTAAATTTTTTTTTTTAATTTCATCTGAGTGTTCACAAATAAAATAAACCACTTAATACAAGAAACAAAAGTAATTCAATAGTTTGAATAGAGACTCAAGCTTACAGGAAAAAACAAAGCAAAAGACTAAAATTAGGTTCCAGAAGCCAGATGAAGAGAAGTAGGCCACTAAAGAAACATTTTTACTTAGGGCTTATCAAAAATAGAGATCCACTGAAAAACAAAACAACTGAATATTTATCAAATAAACTTGTAGACCTGAACTTGACAAAATAGAGGAAGTTATCCAAAATTAATGGTATTGTGCATGAAACTGGTAGGAATCTAAGTTTAAAATCCACATGGAAAAGCCATCTGAAGAGCATATATTTTGCAATAGATTCCCAACACCTCTACACTTCTTCAATTAAAACATCCATATTCAGAGCCACAAATCCACATTACTTTGCTAGGCAGCCAAATCTGGATGAAGAATGCATAACCTCTCTGGAGTAAGAGAACAGACATGACTGAAGGACAAACTGAGTTGCTGACAATGTCAGCAAGTCCACATAGCAGAACTCATAAACCCCGGGCAAACTCACTAAGATTTTATGTCTCCTATCTCACTTTGCATAGAACTTTGGGGAATGTGGGAGAAGGGTGGAGTTTCGTAGACTATTTAATTATCCAAAATGAGATCTCCTCTCATGAAAAAGGCCATAGGGACGTTAATTGGCACAAGTGACCAAAGTTTCATCTTCAACACCACAATATTATGCAAGGGGTCTGATTCCATATCAACTCAGAAGGGAGAAGGCCACCTACTGCAACAAAACCATTTCCTGTACCACCTGGATTTTCTATGGCGTCACCAAACCCTACCACGGTTTTGTCAGACTCACATTTTAAGCAGAGTGGGATTGGGAAATGGTCCTGTCCAGCTGTATTTTTTTATTTTTTTTTGGCAAGAGGAATGTTGTTCACGCCAGTTGCTGTCTAAATTCTAATTTGAGTAAATACATGCTGCAAATCGAAATCCACCCTGCAGTTTCAGTCAGATATGGTATTTGTCACTTTTTATCCCAAACTGCTATAAAATACATCTGAAGTATGCAATGTGTCACAAAGAAATGAAGGCACAAAGAAGTTCTGACATTTGTTTTAAATATATATTTTAGTTGTGTTAATGTGATCTGTTCTGGTAAGCATCAACGGAGAAAGGGGAGCCAATCATTTTAACCTGGCTCCAACATAACTTCACAAAAACTGTATAACTGCACCATAGAGTAAAACAAAAACAAAACAAAAAATAACCACACAAATCGTATTTCCTGAGTGATACTGAGCTGTTAGCCAGCCACATGAAAAGAACAAGAATAAGTGGCTGTGAATCAAATAACTACAAGCTTTCATTTTTACTAATAAACCTCTAGTTTTAAAGTTCCAACCTGGGACTCAAGATTTCATAGTACTAATCCTGACTATGCCACCAATTCACTAAGGCCAGCACTGTCAAAGGGGCTTGTGACTTTGGGTATTCAACTTGAGACACCTTAAAAGAGGCTGTTTTCCAGAAAGTGCTGAGCACCTGTCCCCCAAAATCCAGTGTTTTAAACTGGGCACCCAACTCACTTTAAAAAAAAAAACTTGCCTTGAGTCCTTTAATCTCTGTGGCTTGTTTTATTCCTGTATGAAAACAGCACTAGTATTTGCATTAATTTTGAAAGATACATCTTTTAAAAGCTATCCTGCTGTACTTAGCTACAAGAAACCGAATGCAACTCACATTCTGCTCCCCAGGTTTCTTTGGTGGATCCTGCAATCCGTGGGATTCCTATCAATATTTTACTTAAGATACATAAGGCACAATTCAACGCGTATTGAAGTCAATGGGAGTCTTTCACATTTTTGTGCAAATCATATATAAAAAGATAGGATGGCATTCCACACACACTGCTTATTATCATGAAGAAATATGCTGATGATTTATTGACATAAGGAATGAAGTGCAGTTAACCATATAAATATGGGGACCTAAGCCATCCTTTTAATTATCAAGTAACTGTGCATTTCTTTATGGGTATACTGTGCTTTGTTTCAAAGGAGAAATCATCAGTGTGCTGAGTCAGGAACCACTTGACTAACAGTGCAAAGTGGAAACAGTCTCACAGTTAACATCTGCCATTGACACTTTCCAGAGAAGCTATACCCTATGTGCCCTCTTGCTTTAGTAAAGCTGTATGTGGTCAGGACCTGATGTCATGAAGAGAAAGCCCAATTAAATTACACAAGCGTCAGCTGCAGAACATCAGTTATACCATTAAATAGCTTTAAGCTAGAAAGCAGTAAGGCACATTCAAGGTAAAATATCCTAATAAGGCACTGTGGGGGAATGAGATACCACACTCCACCCAGACACTGAAATAACAATGTACACCAGAAAGGATACCAATGCAAAGAGAAAAGTGGACTTTTCTTCACACTTAATTTTGTTCGATAAAAGAGGGTGAGAGAGACCAGAAAGGCGTGTGTTGCAATACCACAACCTTATACATACAACAGCATGGAAAGTGTTACTAGGGAGGCCAGGCTCGTGAAAGGATTTCTTCATTGTGTATCATCTTCAGTGAATTTGGTATTATCTGCCTTGAATGATAGGCCTGAGTGAGTGAGCTGGTTCAATTTGTACTACACAGACAAAAATAGTCTCAGAGGAAAGACTTGTCACTATAAATGTCTTCTTCTCCACCCCATTCCCCTCTGTTTGTTACATCCACATTATGTGATTTGTCTTAAACTAGACTGTAAACTCGGGGAAGGGACCATTCCTTCCTGTGTGTTTGTACAACACTTAGCACAAGGAGTGCTATTCTTTATTGTGGTCATCAGTTGCTACCGAGTACAAATAATAAACAAGCTGAGTAGTTACCAAGTTCTGGACATGATTTCAGAAAGCAGAGTGATAGCAAAAATCAACATGCTAATAACTGTTTCCTATTCAAGAATTATTTTAAACCTGCATACAGCCGGATGCATAACCCTTTATATCAGGGATTGGCAACCTTTGGCACGCGGCCCGCCAGGGTAAGCCTCCGGCGGGCCGGGCCACTTTGTTTACCTGCCGTGTCCGCAGGTTCGGCCGATCACGGTTCCCACTGGCCGCGGTTCGCCACTCCAGGCCAATGGGGGCTGCGGGAAGCGGCAGCCAGCACATCCCTTGGCCCGCGCTGCTTTCTGCAGCCCTCATTGGCCTGGGACGGTGAACCACGGCCACTGGGAGCCGCGATTGGCCGAACCTGCGGACGTGGCAGGTAAACAAACCGGCCTGGCCAGCCAGGGTGCTTACCCTGGCGAGCCGCATGCCAAAGGTTGCCAATCCCTGCTTTAAATCATTGGAAAGACTCCCATTGTCTTGGAGTTTTGAATCTGGCCCACAAAGTTTAATTTTATGCAATATATCATGTCCACTTCCTACATAAACTATGGAAAACCAGCACCAACAGTGATTTGGCACATTTTAGGATACTTATCTGGTACATTGTTAAATAATTTATTATGATCTTTATAAACCTGAAGGGAAGGGCAAATACTAAGAACCCTTAATTAGTTTTCTTTTAGTAAATAACACAACTAAAATTGAAATTCAAAACTATTTTAATTGACTACTGACATATCACATATGATGAAACAATCCAAAATATATAGTCCCAAGTCTTGGAGATTCATATAATGCTACCCTGTGCATTCAATGCTAATACTAGAAAGAACTAATCAGTAGAGACAAAAAAATATATCAGTAGACTATACAGATTAATACAGCACGTAAAACATCAGAGTCCTTTATGTAGAAATAGAATGCATACATTTGAATCAGATCATCAGCTGGTGTGACCTGAAATCAATCAAGTTATGCTGATTTACGGAAGCTGCAAATCTGTCCTATTTAATTTTAAAAGAAGCAGAAAAGCTATTAAGATATGCAGACATCTTGCCTTTTAGTAACCCATTTTATCATAACATGGAGATATGCAGTATGTCCAGGAGAAGACTTTAAAATGTAGACAACATACTGACCTGGTAAGCTCTATTGATTTGGTTAGCTGCCCAACTGGCATACTTCATATTGTCCTTTTTCATTTTTGCACTTGCTTTAGGATTGGAAGCAATATGGCTGGCAGACTAGGATTACAAAACAAAAAATAATAGGATTGCAAAATACATACATATACAAAAGAGGGGACCATAGGAACTGGTGGTGTGCTCCACACACAGTCCAACAGAAAGGAACGAAGGGAGAAAGTAAAATGATCCTTGGCTCATAAACAGTCTCCAGCCTAAAACTACATTGTTCAAAGAATTGAGAACTGATCTCACTAAAATTAAAGACTTTGGGGTTCAGCTGTCCACAAGAAGGTCCCTCTCTCCTATCCCTGTGTGGGAGACAGAAAAAGAACTGGGCATATTCAATCAGTCCATTTCCATTTATGGGGTGAAAGTGTCACAAAAATAGCTTTCTGTCTCCATCTGCTGGCAAGGAGGCTATAAAACCCAATGTCTTGGGATATGTCTACACTGCAGTAAAACACCCGTTGCTGGCAGTGCCAGCTGACTCAGGCTTATGCGGCTCGGGCTAAGGGCTGTTTAACCACAGTGGAGATGTTCAGGCTTGGTCTGGATTCTAGGATCTGCAAGGTGGGAGGGTCCCAGAGCTCTGGTTGCATCCTGAGTCCAAACATCTACAGTGCAGTTAAACAGCCCATTAGCCCAAGCCTTGAGAGGCTGAATCAGCTGGCATCGGCCAGTCGCTGGTGTCTAACTGCAGTGTAGACATACCCTTAGTATCCAGACTGACATATTAGAGATCAACAGTTATAAGGTAGTTCAGGCTTCGTGCATGTCTACCCTTAAAATAAATATAAATGTTGAACATAGCTTCATTAGAGAAGTTTCCATTAACGTAAAACACATACGGGATAATTGCTTGCTTGCAGAAAATTCTCAAAACTAATTAACCAACTTGTGACTGCAGAAACACTGGGACTCTACATACTCTGGCAGCAACAAATCCCATCACCACTCAGTAATGAAGAAGCTACAGATTTAGGAAAAAGGTTTTATTTTATTATTAATTTGGTCTCATTAATGCTTAACAATTCAGTGCTTGAGTGTGCCCTAAATAGAAAGGGAAGATATTACATATAGTATGCTTGATTCATTACCAAATGTCTAATTGACAGCTAGTGTCCACTAATTTTTTTTTATTCCCAAGTAAAAACACATTGTTAACTTAAGGTTAAGACAGTCCTATAATAATAAATATAATTGTTAAAAAGCACATACTGTTACCATTAATAACCCAATCCCCAAAAATGCATGTAAATGGTAAGTTAAGGTTAAATAAATAATAATTCTAGTACCCTCACAGTTCACTTTATCCAATTGCTTTTCAAAGGTGAATTACTTAAAATGTCGGCAACTCATTTACACTAGGCTTCCTCTGTTGCTACCCCCGGTGGAGTTGAACTGGTGTAGGAAACTGGGGAAATTTTTGCAAAGTTTCTGTAGTACAGACAAGGTTATAGAATAATCACACTTTTTGCAATTAAATTCCCAAACAAAAACAAAACCACATTACAATGCGCTAACTAGATCTCAACGCACTTTACGCAGGTTGACGTATAATTATCTCATTTGATATATGGGGAACTAAGGGCACAGAAGGGTGATGTGAAGGTCAGGGGTAGAGCAAGAACAGAATCTAGGTCCTCTTGTGTCCCATTGATTTCAATTGGTGTGGAAGCAGGCCCTTAGTGCGTTGGCCAAACAAACAGTTCATTCCTGATATTTAATAACTCTCATTCAAATCAGTAAAACTATTATATTAGACTAGGAAGATTACTGAATTTTAAATGACAACACACAATCAATGAGTATTCATTCAAACTCACCATGTATAGTCCAAATAAAGCTCTCATGTTTCTGTTGTTCAGTTTCAATGCTTGTGCAAAATATTTTCTTGATAGCTCAAGGTTTTCAAGCCCGCCTTGGGTATATTTAACCTGTTAAAATTATAGACTGATTAAACCTGTTTTATTTTACTACTTTGAAAATTTGCATGTTTCATCATGCCTCGGGCACCAGAAACTGCAGTAGGTAGATATTTTCTATTGGAATGAAAGAGATTATAGAAACTACTCTTAAAATCATTAAGACTCATCTAAATCTTGAATGTCATGTGAAACACAAAAGGCAAAGCACTAGTCTGTGAGGTACCTAATCCTTTTAATAATCAAATTTAGAAAAAAGATGCTCTCACTATAAAAAAAGTCACTGCTATTTTAAATGTCGCTCACTGACAGAATAAAGGAGAAATTAAATGAATTAATTCCCATTATTACATTAGCTAGAGAAGGGAATACATATTAGAAGATGTATTCTAGAAATCTGGATTTCTAGGAACCACAAAGTGATATAAGCAGACTCTTAAATTTGAACAATTATCTAATATTTAATCCATGTAAACAGAATGAATTGTATTTACTCCCACTAATAATAATGCCATTTTTTTTAAATTTAAAAACTGGAATCTAGTGCAAACTGCTAAATATCTTGGGCCAAATCCTGTAATTTTTTCCCAATTCTCTGTCAGGCAAGATTTCCTACAAAGGAGGACTGCAAGATCTGGCCCCTTGATTGTACCAAAAGCAAAACATACTTCCCAAGAAAAGCATTAATATTATGTCAAGGTTTAATTTCTCATGCATTTAGTTTTGAAACTTCATTGAAGAGCATAAACATTTCAACAAGCTTAGTTTATTTCAATAAGAATTTGTACATTCAACAAATGATGGTTTAATTCTTATTTACAATTTAGTAATAGTAGTAATTCTAGGATTTAAAAAAAAAAATCATTACTGAACGTGCAAAGTTCTATCAGGTGTTTTAAACTGATGCCTCCTCTTTGTACTTACTTAAAATCCCAAAGGTGAAACATAGAATAAAAAATATTTTTTTTAGTATTTGTATTATTCCCATTAGTAGCAAAACCAGAACAGCTATTCAAACACAATTGATTCTTTTGAAAATACTTACTTCAGCAAATTGCTGACAATATAAGTGGTTGTGTGGATTAGTCATCATAAGCTCCTCCAAACAGAAGGCCGCCTTTGCATAGCTGAGGAACATCAAAACCAGAAAGTGACATACAACAAACTGCTGATTTGATGTGTGTACAGGTCTTTGCTATTGTATTCTTTACAATTCAGTATTTTTAGCCCTCCTTATTATAATCGTATATTGTCTCTCATTATTTCATGAAATTTATGATAATAAAACAGAATAAATTTGTTAGTCTCTAAGGTGCCACAAATACTCCTGTTCTTTTTACGGATACAGACTAACACGGCTGCTACTCTGAAACCTTAAAAAATTGAGGATTTATTCTTTTTTTATATAAAATCATAATACCTGGTGAACTGAAATAGGCTCAGTGGAAATGCTCTGATATCATTGTGAACTCATGTTTCTTTCAGAGGACTATGCATTGAAGTTATTGAAGGATTCCACACCCAACAGTGTAATGACCAGTATTGAGTATATATTATGTGTCATTTTAATGGATTTGGCATACAGAAACAATTAATATAAGGTGTGAACACTTAAGACACCTACTAAGCAGTGATGGGTACCACTGTAATATACAAGACATCTTCTGGTGCTTTTTCAAAACTTTAAAAAACCCAAACTGCTACAAAGCATTTGATTAATTTTAAAGACAAGCTACCATCATTTTGTTCCACAGCTGAAGAAAGTATTTTAAGTTATTTGATGCCATATAAGCCATTGAAAATTATGGAGTAAGGCTCTGATTCTGGAATTAACCCCCTGCTAGGTCTACCCTTTAGGAATTAATTGCAAGACTGAGACCTAACACCTTAACGTGAACACCCCTAAATCAACTATACCAGATTTGCATACAGATACAAAATACTATACACATTTAAATGGAAATATTTATACCATTCCAAAAGAGGAAGTTACCACTCTTTTCTTTAATGAAGTCTTTAAAAAAATAATAGAGAAAAAGCTCACAAAACCATTTTGGGGGCCTTTTTGTTTTCTAAATATACAAACCATAAAATTTCAGTGTGGTTCAAATGATTTACACTGTTACCTGTAGAACATTCAGAATTTGGATTTAAACCAGGTATAAGACATCTTAGTTCAATGTGGTTTGAAATAGTAAGATGCCCAAACCCAGAAAACTGGGGTTCATAAAGTAAATATTGACAGATATTTACTTTAGCTATAATAGCAAATGAACCATGTTATGAAAGTTTATAGCTGTACACTTTATATTTGTAATAGGGACTGTATTTTTTAAAATAAAAACTAGCAGTTTTGGTCCACAATTTACTCATAATATCTTGGTACATACATTTATCATTATATATTATCACGGCCCCGATTTCAGCTTACACACATATGGATGGCTACTCCAAGACCCCTCACTGAGGCTATGGAGAGGCACAC
>NW_020664409.1:83687912-83717912 GCF_002925995.2 Terrapene triunguis | reverse complement strand
TATAAATCCAAGAGATGGAGGTATTGCATTGTAGTAACAGTTTACACTTCCCCCGCACCAGGAGAGAGACTACACAGCATTTTAGTAATTCATTATTCTGAGCAGCATATATGCACACATGGATTTCTAAAGTGTGCTGACACCATTCTCAAAGGTAGACTTTCCATTGACTTCAGTGGGCTTTGGATCAGCATGTAAAGGTATGGATAAATTCTAAGCGGTAAAAAAATTGATAGAAAAAACAACAACACAGTGGTGTAATACTATGACTCTCCCCAGCCATTTGCTCCAAAACCCTATACCATACTACAAAGCACCCCAGCATGCCCTGAAAGTCATCAGATATGGGCTCTGACAGATCAAGAGACCAAACAGGGAAGCAAGTTCCAGAGTATAGTCACCTCACAAAGAATGTACTACCAAAAACACTCCACCCCATTCGCTTAAACTATTGTCCCTTGAATGATCACAAGTACTGCAGATAGACACGCAGAAGCATTCTTCTCTATACCTTGTATGCACTCATATACCCCTACCCCATGTGGTGGCAGTATCCACACTAAACTTAGGTATCCCTTATTTTCTCTCTCCATCCTCTGACTGTCGCTCATGACTCTCCCTCCCCCAATCATACCTAAAATTTAGATTGCACACTTTGGGTAAGGGCCGTGTCATCTATACCACATCTCCCATGTTCCTTTGCATGCCATAAAGCTATTAATCATAACTTTATAGGCCATTTGATAAATGCATTTCTCATGCACTTTTGACGGCCTCACCTGCCCCAACCCATCTCCTTTGAAAGAGATCCTAACATTCTAAATAGCTGCTTTTTGCCTGCCCTCCTGTCTCTCCTTAAAATAAACAAACAAACATGTATCATTTTTCTTCCTTCTTTTCCCACAAGTGTGGAATTACTCCCCCAAGGTTACATTAGGCTGAGCCCCAGGATGGGCTTTATTAAATCTTGGACCTGTAGAAGTTTTACAGCAAAGGTCCCCAAACTGTGGGAACATTCGGGAGGGGCACTGAGAGGGTGCACCATCCAGTCCCACTCTGCTCTGGCCTCACCCCCAGCCTGACCCCCCGGCCCCGCCCCCATCCTCGATCCCCGACCTGGCAGTGGCTCCGCACCCGGCCCCGCCCCCAGTCTAGGCCACTGGCTGTGGCTCCATTCCCAGCCACAGCCCACAGCTTCTGCCCCCCCAGGAGCTGGGACCCTGTTCCCGGTGAGGGGATGCGCGGACAGGGGTGGAGGGGGTACGACCCTGAAAAGTTTGGGGACCACTGCTTTACAGGCTGATCTCTCATCAATAGAGCTATCATTTTCTCACACTTTTTTTTTTAAAGTAAATTTCATGGTATAGGCGAGGGGCAAAAAACGCTAAATTATGAAAAGGTCACCTAAGAGCCACCCTTCCTCCAGAGTCCTCAAGAAAGTCACCACCCGCCCCATAATACCAGGCTCATATATATTTCTATATGAACACACAGAATTTGAGAAAAATGAGTAACAAAAGTAAACCATGTAAAGAAAATATCTAGATGCTTGGGTTGCATGGAAATGAACAATTGTTCAATAAATATTGCTTCATTTTTTATTAAAGAGCTGTTCATTTCACAGTTTGAAATCATATTTCTAAAATTAACTTCTTTGTGTCACGCCATCCCAGCCACATAGTCAAGCATGGACTACTGCAGTCTCTACGTTTTTGGCTACCCTTAATCCTTTATTAATCTCTAATTACATACTCATCTTTTTAGGATTTGCCTAATTTAATTTCTTCTAGGTTGGAGGCAAGCATGTAACATTCACTGTAACAGAATTCAAGAATATAAAAAAAAATGAGAACGGCATAGTTAGAAAGAAACTTGACACTTACTGAAGTTTATTTTTTCTGTTAACAACTTTGGCCCTCTAAGATTAAATGAAAACTTGAGCAAGTCTGCAAAGAAGCAACACAAGTTTTGTAATTATGCTCTAGAAGTGATAACTCAAGTAATCAAATCCCAAACTCAACAGCGTTGGATTAGACAAGTACTTAGAAGATAAACCTCTAATTTCCCACAATTTTTCCAGTATTGTCGGTAATATAGTAGGTATAATTCTTTCCTTTGAATCAGTACTGTATCAAAATACAGTGTAGATCTCAGTATTAAACTTCAGGTGTGATGCAGAATTGAGGTCTTATCACTAGTCATGAACATTCTTGCTGTAGTTGGTATATGGTGCCATGGTACTTAATGGAAAAATGAAAGATGAAATCCTTGCCCAGAAGAGATTAAAATTAACTTTCATACAATCAATAAGAGTAAGGGTAACAAGTACATGGACTAAATGGATAAGGGAGGATGAATGCTTACTGCCTACGGCCATGTGGTTACTCCTATCAGTAATGCATAGATCTTGGAGGTTCCACAAGATTTTTTTTAAAATGCTACTCCTCTTATTTTTTTAACCAAGAGGACCAAGGTCCGTGGCATCATGATAGAAAGGAGTTTTGAGAGCAACTGGGAAGACAGAAAGCACTGCTAACAAGGTCTGGGTGAAGGTTAGGTCATGTGGAAACTCGACAACATCGAGGCATGCTGCTAGGACAGAACAAAGGGGAAATGAAATGACAAAAGCGAAACTATGTGGGATCTTGAAAACAAGGACTTCATGCTTTGGGACTTAAATTTAATTCAGAGGTAGAGAGGAAGCCACCAAAGGGATCTGAAGAGGGATCAGTGTGGTAGGTCTAACTCACAAGAGCAGTCATGTTAATCCATGTTTCCTAGCCAAACTACAGTTTGGGTAATAATGTTGATACTTCTACTTTTAATGGGAGTTGCGTAGCTAAATCCCCAATTGGCTTTGAAAATTTCTAGCATTAGTTATACACAGCAGCAACATACTGTACATCACTTTCCTAAGTTTTTAAAATTTGTATAATGAGGTGATTAAAAAATATCTGTGATGAAATTTAAACAAAGGTAACGGACAAAAACAATGTATTTAATATGCTCAACTGTCAACAGTTTGCAGAGATTTGTCTTTATTTTGGCTGTCTCTCTAATAAAATAAAATAATAATACCTGTACTGTTTTTCATCAGTAGATCTCAAAGCACTTTACAAAGGAGGTCAGCATCATTATCCCCATTTTACAGATCCGGAAATTCAGGCACAGGGAGGGAAAGTGACTAGCCCAACGTCACCAAGCAGGCCAGTGGCAGAGCTGGGACTACAACCTAGGTCTGCTGTGTTTTAGTCTAGTAGTCTATCGACTAGGATATGCTGCCACCATTTGAAAGGAATACTGTCTCTATATTTGCAACAAAAGGAATAATTTGTGTAATATTGTATCACAAGATGCAACATTTAATCTAAACCATTTGGAGACTGAAACCGGTGCAGAAGACAATAGCTTGCTTCTTGAGCAGGGTATCCACAAGCATCATAATACCAGTGCTTTGGATCTGCACTGGTTGCCCAAGGGCCTCTGAGGGGAGCTTAATGTGTTGGTTATGACATATGAAGACCTACAGAGAAAGGAGCTATTTTTTGTAGGTGACAGGCTGACAGAGTTCATTTCTGAATAATTATTTTAATGATGGTAGGGTTTTGCTGTAGTATTAATTAGGTGTTAGAGAGCCTACATCCTTGCATAGGTGTATTTACTATTTAAAGCAAAATAAATAATTGCTCAGTAACAGAACTTAGTTCTGTAGCCACAAAAGAAAAAGAAACACACCCTTATATTCCCCCATTTGAAAAGATAGCTTTTGGATAATGTTCTCCAATAGGTATTAATTTTATGCCCTGAAAAAAAACAACAAATCAGGAGACTGAACAGAAACAAAACTGCTTGGGAACTTAAATTAGCTGTTTAATCCAACAAGCCAACCAATGCATCCAACATCTGCATTGGCAACAACATACAGAGCAGTCAGCTCACTCTCCCTGAAAAGAGCGTTTCTTTTCGTCTGAATGAAGCTCCTTCAGTTAAGTAGGCCCTTCCAGAATAGTTTGGAAATAGACTCTCAGCTGTTGCAGTTCTAGTCGCAGACCACAGTATTCTTCTAGACAGCACAGACCTTTCAGACCCCAAGCCACCTATTTCTGGAAACCTTACATCTTTTTTAGGACACAAGTATAAACTGATCATCTACGACTAGCACCTACAGGATACATGGTCACATCAGAAGATCACACAAGCTGGAATGATTAGCAGGCTCCAATCAGCAGTGCATAGCATTCAGGTCTGAGATGAATTATATGCGCAGTTTGAAGACATTCCTTCCCTGCAAGCCCGGCTCCTACCTCCACCAAGTCTCACTAAGTCTCTTGAACACTACACTTAATTTTCTGTTTCTAATATTTTCCCCATCACCGAACCCCAACCGCAAAACCAAAACAGAACAATTCAGATTTTTAAACCAACATCTAGTCACCTCCCAAAAAGTGCCTTTTTGGGGAAATGTTGAATAAAATGTCCTATGTCTTACTTACAAATGGCAACTCTCAGCTGAAGTGAGGGTTCTGGACATTTAAGAGCTGTGCTGGCATTTCACAGAGAAAGCACAGAACCTGGAAGAACAAAGTGCTTTTAAAATGGCACGGAGTAAAAGAAATTGGTGAGTTAATGTATTTTACTGAAGCTATTTTGTTGAAACTATTTAAAATTGTTGGGAAGGATTTGAAAGGAGGGCGTGACTTTAATAGGTTTTCTATTAATAGGTCTAAAGGTCTTCAATCCCATCAGCAAAATAAAAGGGAAATTGTCTGAATACTGGACCAGGAGTTCACATACTCATGTGTTCAGCACTGCCAACCTGAAGTATTAAAAAAAAAAATCATGAGTCAAGCCCATAAAATCATGAGATTTGATTTTTTTTAGAAAACCAAAGATTCAAAATAATAATACATTTTCATTTTTATTTGTCCTCCAGTTGAAGAGCATTTAGAGTGCACTCAGGTCATGTTTTCAAGCGTTTCTGCAACCATGAGGGCTTGAAAATTTACCAAAAAAAATTGAGATCCTCATGTAAATCAACAAGACTAACAGCTCGGACCTTAAGAAAAAAAACACCATCACAAAGACTTACATGAAAATCGTGATTTGGGGCAGTACTGTGTTCTAATCCTCATTTTGATTTATACTCCAGCTGCAACCTTGAGCAGCAAGTCATTCTGTGCCTCAGTTTGGCCATCTGTGAAATGGGAATTATAGAGTAACTCCTCACTTAACGTCATCCCGGTTAATGTTGTTTTGTTGTTACGTCACTGATCAATTAGAGAACATGCTTGTTTAAAGTTGTGCAATGCTCCCTTATAACATTGTTTGGCAGCCGCCGGCTTTATCCACTGCCTGCAGGAAGAACAGACCATTTGAGCTAACTGGTGGGGGAGCTTGGAACCAGGATGGACCAGCAGCCCCCTTATCAGCTACCCTAAGTTCCCTGTGTGGCAGCCGCCCAGCAGGCTATCAATTGCTGGGCGGTTCAGGTGTTCCTCTCCCCACTGCCATGTGCTGCTCCTGCCCTCTGCCTTGAAGCTGCTCCTGGGAGCCTCCTGCTTGCTGTGCAGGGGCTGGGGGGAGGAGGGGTGCTGATGTTAGGGTATCCCCCTCTCCCCACTCCTGTACCCCATCTCCACAGAGCGGGGGGGGGGGAGGAACAGGACAGGGCTCAGGACGGAGGGAGCTTGCTGGCAGCAGCTGTTGTCTCAACTTGCTGATCTACTTAAAAAGGCAGCGTACTTGGAGCGGGGTCAGCGTAAAGGGACAATGCACATCTCTCACTCACACACACATGCACGGCCGCTCCCGCCCCCCCGGCACTTTGGAAAGTGGAGGGAGTGGTGCACTCCAGTGGGATAGCATGGGTTCATCACGTTCAGTTTCCACAGGGAATGTTTGCAGCCACTGCCATGCGTCTATTGTGTCTCCTCTCTCCATTCATGCTGCCTTGTAGAGTGTGAGGCTACATTAACAACAATAAAAACAACAAGGAGTATTTGTGGCACCTTAGAGACTAACAAATTTATTTGGGCATAAGCTTTTGTGGGCTAAAACCCAGTTCATCAGATGCATGGAATGGAAAATACAGTAGGCAGATATATATCCACAGTACATGAAAAGATGGGAGTTGCCTTACCAAGTGGGGGGTCAGTTCTAACGAGACAATTAAAGTGGAAGTGGGCTATTATCAACAGGAAGAAAAATCACTTTTGTAGTGATAATCAGGGTGGCCCATTTCAAACAGTTGACAAGAAGGCATGAGTAACAGTAGGGGGGGAAATTACTTTTTGGTTTTTGCAGTGACCCATCCACTCCCAGTCTTTATTCAGATCTAATTTGATGGTGTCCAGTTTGCAAATTAATTCCAGTTCTGCAGTTTCTCATTGGAGTCTGTTTTTGAAGTTTTTTTTTTGAAGAATTGCCACTTTTAAGTCTGTTATTGAGTGTCCAAGGAGACTGAAGTGTTCTCCAACTGGTTTTTGAATGTTATAATTCTTGAAGCAACTTCCATCTTTTCATGTACTGTGTATATATACCTGCCTACTGTATTTTCCACTCCATGCATCTGATAAACTGGGTTTTAGCACACGAAAGCTTATGCCCAAATCAATTTGTTAGTCTCTAAGATGCCACAAGTACTCCTAGTTTTTGCTGATACAGACTAACATGGCTACCACTCTGAAACCTATTAACAACGTGTTAACCCTTGAGGGTTCAGCTGACTGTTAGTTCAACATTTATCAGCAAAGCATTCCCTGGGAAATATTCCACCCTCTGACTCCACCACCTCAACCAAGCTTCACAATCATCATTGCTGTGTACAGTATTAAATTGTTTGTTTAAAACTTATACTGTGTATATGTATAATATTTTATAGTCTTTTGTCTGGCGAAAAACATTTCCCTGGAATCTAACCCCCGCATTTACATTAATTCTTATGGGGGAATTGGATTCGCTGAACATCGTTTCACTTAAAGTAGCATTTTTCAGTAACATAACTACAATGTTAAGCGAGGAGTTACTGTACTCCCTTATCTCCCAGGATGTCATGAGGATGTTTAGTAAGGGGTTGAAGACAGATAAATAAGTAATTATTATTTACACAATTGGCAAGATTCTCTGTTTCTGCATGTATGACGTTGAAAGATTTTATAATTTAGATGCAGCTTGGCAGACAAAAGCTATTAATTGTACTTTTGCATACAAGGGGAAAATAGCAGTTATATTCTAAAAGACTTGACATTTATTTGTTCCACACACCCAACTGAATACCATCCTCAATGGCAGTGGTTATACAGACAGTTTATAATTATCATGCATTTTAGCATACTTCAGGCAGTATTTTAGCTAGGGAAAGTAAAACCCAATAGATTTAAGAAAGGTAAACATTGCTGGAAAAATAATGAATTTACAAATCTCACTTAGTTAATTCAGATTTGGGTTTTCAGTATTTCACAATACATGTTCACCCAAAACTGCCCAAGAAATGCAATCTCAAAAACATACTATGATTATAAGTGTTCTAAAAATGAGAGCAGCTGTGGAAGTAGAAAAATAAAAGCTGACACCCCTATAGCTAAATTTGAATTTACCTGAAGAAGTATTTCACATTCTTTATATCTCAGCAAAAAAGATTATAAGAAAAAGTTTGTCATACAAATGGCTCTTTTTTCCTTTCCAACTCAAGAAGAATTTCAGGAACAGGACAAAAATGTCTGTCATTGCAACGAAATCTATGTTGCTTGACCATGCAGAACTTATGACATGAAATTCCCCCTATCAATTTCTCAGAGTTTAAAACAAAACACTGGAGCAGCTATTGGCTAACTCTGTGAAGCCAACATTCTTAATGGAAAGAAATGTCATCTTAAAGAAACACATACTATAATCAGTATCATATGGGCTAAGGTGCTTTAGAATGCCACATATTTCTTTATTAAACAATGAACCTTTCCAAGCTATTTCTTTTAAAAACCTAATAATCCCCACTCTGGCTCAAGAACTAATCCTCCATTTGTCATGATTCTTTTTAATTAGCATTAAGTAGACTAAAAGTGAAGTGAGGATTTGAGCATTTATCAACTTCTGCATTTGATTAGTAAAAACGTACCAACAGAAAGTCTGAGATCGTTCTAAATTTCATGGTTGGAAGGAGAGTATTATCAGGAGATGGGTTTTGCAGTTACTGACTCTCTTGCATGAAGGAACAGTTCCACATTTTGTGTAACTGGTTTCAATGTTACAGAAATTTAATGTTGTGAATTATAAAATGAATGAAATTCTTTAAAGCAAAAATCAAGAATATTTTTTGTTTTTATCCATGGTCAAATTCATTTTTATAAAAGGGTTAGTAACCTTCTGAAACTAAAGACTAGATAATTTTCTTCAAATGCAAAAAACCAAGACAGAAGTAAGAGAGAACAAGAATTTTATAGCTGTTGCTAAATGCCAACCCCTCCCGGACGGCTGGTTGGAATGGCTCTTCTGTAGATTTGCTCCTTTCCTTCAGAGCATACTGTTGGACAACTGCTGCTCCTCCACAAAGGCACCAGAATGTGCAGGTCCCTCAAGATCCCACCTGACCTCCTCCTGTTTAAAAGTATGTAAAGCCACTAAGGGAGGCAGAGAAAATTTTGGGCTACAGCACTGTCAACATGCTGATGACCCTTAGATCTCTGGTTGCCAACCCTCCAGGATTGCCCCGGAGTCTCCAGGAAATAAAGGTTAATCTTTAATTAAAGATTATGTGGTGTGATGAAACCTCCAGGAATATGGCCAACCAAAATTGGCAACCCTACTTAGATCTATGACACCCAGATTCTACAGTCTCATTACTCTCCCTGTCTTTGACAGAAGTACAGATCTGGATGAAAGTGAAGCAGCTTTGATTCAAACAAACAAGACAGTAGCTGTGCTTGTTGGGAGTGGGAGACAATACGAGGACTGAGCAGAGGCTGTGTTTGCATTAACTATTGAGGACAATATACCTGATTTTTGTTGAAGTTATCCATAGCCTTGAGATCCTAATGATGCAGCATAGTACCTGGGTTCCCACATAACATCAACTACATCCAGCTTGTGCAGAATTCAGCTACCTCCCAGCAAAATGGGGCAGACAAGTGTAAACATACATGGTCAAATCCATGTACTGCTTCCATGAACATCCAACCAAGCTGTTGGTGGAGATTATTTTTAAACCCCTGGATGGTCTGGGACCAAATCAGAACCCTGTGTTTGGATGTAAATACCCTGTTTAGGCCCTGATTCAGCAAGGTACTTAAGTGCGTAAGTATCCCAGTGAAGTCAATGGAACTACTCATGCTTAAATTTAGACACATTTGCAAATAACTTGCTGAAGAGGGCCCAGAGAATAGAAAATGTCAAGGACAATGTGAAAATTCTACCCAAACAGACTTCTGATTGTTCCCTTAGGTAGGACTAAGGCTGGACTTCTGGTCAAATGCAGCCTTCTTCACTGGAGCATAGCTGTTGCTAGAAGATACAGCCCACTGTCAATCTAATTTAATCTTCTGATTAGCTGAGCTGAAGAATAAGAGGAAAGTTGTACCTCAGGTGGAAGGATAGTCCAGTGTTCAGAGTGCTAGTCAGGGTCTTGAGAGACCCAGGTTCAGTTCTCTGCTCCAGTGCAGACTGTGTGTGACCTTGGGCAAACTGTTTAATGCTAGATCCACAAAGGGGATTTAGGCTCAGCATTGCAATGACTAATTTCAGGAGCCTTGCTGCCCAGTGGAATCCTCAGCCCCAAGTTAGGCACCCAGGAACCGGATTCAAAGAAGCCTGCATGCTGAGCAGGGAGCTGCCTAAGCTAGCTAATAGGAAATGGAAGGAGAGGGGTGGGGCCCAAGCCCTGCCCCTGAAAGGGAATAGGCAGCTAACTCTGGGCTGGATTCACAGCTATGAATTCTCTCCTGAAGTCAGGTGCCCCACATCCTTGATAAATGCTCTTACTACTGGGCTCTAGGGCATAAGGGAAGCACCAACACACCCTAGTCCGCTGTGTTTCGTGTGGGGCCCAGTCCAGTAGGCATGTTCTTAGACAGCGCCTCTGAGAATGCTTAGCGGATTGAGCCTGCAAGCAAGATAGGAGGGAGAACACTTACTCTGAGGATACTGCCGGAGCCAACATGATAAGCAGCCTGGTGGCATCACAACTAGGGCGGCTATGCATATGCCCATCAGCAGAAATTCAGACACCTTGGGGACTTTAATGGTGGAAACATAAGCACCTACAGCTTTAGGTGGCTGTTGAGCCAGGGTTTTGAGAATCTAAATTTTTTATTTAGGTGCCTAAAGTAGCAATTACATGCCTAAATCCTGTTATGGATCTAGCCCAGGGGAGGGCAAACTACGGCCCGCGGGCCAGATCCGGCCCGTCAGGGCTTTCAATCTGGCCAGCAGGATTGCCAGCCCCGTGGCACAGCAGGACTAAGGCAGGCTCCCTTCCTGTCCTAGCCCTGCGCCGCTCCCGGAAGCGGCCAGCACCACGTCCCTGCGGCCCCTGGGGGAAGTGGGTGGGGGAGGGGGCAGAGAGCTCCGTGCGCTGCCCTTCACTGCAGGACCACCCCCTGCAGCTCCCATTAGCTGGGAACGGGAAACCGTGGCCAATGGGAGCTTCGGGGATGGTACCCGCAGGTGAGGGCAGCGTGCGGTAGAGCCGCCTTCTCCACCCCCAGGAGCCACTGCCAGACATGCTGGCCACTTCTGGGAGCGGCATGGGGCCAGAGCAGGCAGGGAGCCTGCCCTAGCCAGGAACCGCTTTAGGTAAGCGGGGCCGGGCCGGTGCCCGTACCCCGAATCCCTCCTGCACCCCGCATCCCTGCCACACCCCACACCCCTGCCGCACCCCAACCCCCTGCCTGAGCCCCCTCCCACACCTCAACCCCTGCCCTGAGCCCCCAACCCCCTGCTGCACCCCTCCTGCACCCCAACCCCATGCCCTGAGCCCCCTTCTGCATCCCACACCCCTCCTGCACCCCAACCCCTTGCCCTGAGCCCTTCCTGCACACTGCACCCCCTCCCAGACCCCACACTCCCTCCCGCACCCCAACACCCTGTCCCAGCCCTACATTCATGGCCTTGCATACAATTTCCCCATCCAGATGTGGCTCTTGGGCCAAAAAGTTTGCCTAGCCCTTAGTCTCTCTGTTCCCCATCTGTAAAATGGGGTAACACTGCCCTATCTCAGAGGGGTGTTACGAGGATCTACACGTTCAAGACTGTGATATGCTCACATACTACGGCAATTAGGGGTATGTAAGCACCTACGGGAGACAGACTGATAGATACTCTACTTACTCTGAACAGGTTTATTACTAAATCCTCTACAAGAATACCATTCAGAACATAGTGATAGTATTCTCAAACCTGTTAGTGGGGATACTAAGAACTACATTATAAAAAATACTCCATAAAATAAAAAGGTCAAAAGTTGAATCTGGCCTCAAATTCTGTTTTTGTAAAATCAAATTTTTAACACTTTATAAAGATGTTCCATTATTATTATTTTTTTTAAATTCTGACAGAAACAGTTAAAGACCAATAATTTACATCCCCTCTCTAGCAAATCAAAAGACTGGATCATAATGCGTACTCACAAGGGGCTGGATTTAAGGTTGCTCAGGTAACCTTAATTCTGGCATTTCCTAACTTTTGAGTGCTTAACTTTGCACAGTTTTTTAAAAAAATATGCAAATTCCTAATATTTTTTTAAACTGAAAAAATAGAAATTCTATTTGGAACCATACTGACTCCAAACTTGGGTCATCAGCAGGGTTCAGATATTACTATCCACCAAACAGGCCTTTAACGCTAGGGCTAACACAATAACGGATAGCAGCAGCAAGCTATTATGCTCAGTTTGCACCACACCCTAGAGGAGAATGACACTGGGTTTTATAACTATATGCTGACAGCAGATGATTGCAGAGACTGAACTTCAGTTCAGTTTTGGGTTCTAGAAGTGAGTCCACATTATGGGGTTTTGGCCCTTTTAGCCCCTACTCCAGTGTCCCCAGCCTGTCTGTGTCTCCCTCTGCTCCTATCACCCCACCTGAGCTCCAATCCCTCTCTCATTCTAGCCACACCCTAGATTGTTAACTCTTCAGGGCAGAGATTTTCTCTTACTTTGTGTCTGTTCAGTGCCTAGTACGGTGGAACCCCGATCTCACTACTGTAATATAAATAAAACAATTTTAACATGGCTCCCATATCGAATGGCTTACTTTTCTTCCAGCTAGAGATCTGAAAGGGAGAATAAAATGTTCTTAAGTGAGCTTTTACATTTATACAAAATTAAACACCTACTTCAACCTCCATCCTTAAACAGCTCAATAAAATAGTTGTTTGCAGTGTTGTAGCCATGTTGGCCCCAGGATATTAGAGACAAAGCAGGTGAGGTAATATCTTTTATTGGACCAGTTTCTGCTGCTGAATGAGACTAGCTTTTGAGGTTACAAAGAGTTCTTCTTCTGGTCATTCTCTTAATTCAGTAGTTTTAAATCTAACAAAAACTGACATGAAGATGTACTTTTGTATTTCATGAACTTAAGTTCATAATTCCATTTACTACAATTAAAAAAATCTGCTGGATCTCAAAAACAAATGATTTCTTAATCTTTGTACAATTCCCAAGCAGCTTTTTGTCTGAAACTGTCAATCCATACAGTACGAGATTTTTACATGACTTGTGTGAACAAATGTCTGTTTCACTTACAGCACTTGCCAAACAAGAAAAAATGTTTAATATATCTAAGCAACTCCATGTGTCAGCACACCAGAAAAAACTGCTACATGGCAAAGTGAGTGCCAAGACAAACTCAGCAATGGTTACTTTTTTAAAACCCTGAAACATTTATTTTCCTACAGCAGCCACATGTGTGCATGGAAACAATTAACAGGTAGATGACAAACAATTCCAATACCTGACAATTTATCAAAAGTTTCTATTTGACTTTCACTCTTCAAATGCAAGACTGACACAATCTATTCTACAGTTATCTTTAAAACACCACTATATTGAACAGAGCCTCCTCGATTTTTAGAATCTGAGGAAGTCAAGATGTCACACACCTGTTCTAATATTTCAATTTACATTATTTTATACCTTTCACTATTAATATATTTAGGATTTTTAATGGAGAAAAACATAATTAGATAATTTCGTCAAGCATGATGGTTCCTTATTAAAACAAAATTATACATTTAAATAAAAATATTCAACAAACCACAGATTCGGATGATGTTAGCCATTTGGAAACAGCTGAAAAGTGCACCTGCCAAAAACAAATACTTCAAAGGCTTATGGTCTACCCAAATCTTAAATAATATGGAGCTCCATTTTCCATTGGTTTCAGCAGAAGATCACAAAACACGCACCTAGCTGACCTATTCTTGTAAAATGTGGCTATACTTTAGAAGCATCTTTGCTTGGTTTCAGCATGACTTCTAGAGAAAGCTAAAAGGGGTGGTGAGTTTTGTTCTTTTCACCACTGGACAGAATTCTGCCCAGTTCTCATGAGCCAGAAATTGTTGCAAAAAGACACAATTTAATCTGACTCCAAAACCGGGCCATCATCAATTTAGAAACATGCTATTAGAACATCCTTTATTTACATTTGTTATAACATGTAAGATCCATTTCTTTCAAAAAATGATTTACATATATTTTTTCCAACTTTGTGCATTTGATGGTTGGTGTAGAGTTATTTTTAATCAGATTATCCCTGTATAGTCAGCTTCCCTATGTTTCTGTGCGTCCTTCAAACATGAATAGGAAACCAAGGAAAATAAGCAGATTGCAGAAAAGCTAGAGGAGTTTGAAATCCATTCCTGAAGGTGAACATGTGACTTGCAAATCCTCTGGCCTGTCTAGAATACCAGAAAGCATCATACTTGTGTAAGTACCTATCAAAAACTGAAAGAACAAAAATCTTCAGAAAGAGTACACAAGACTCTGTGGCACCAGAGATGAAGACAAAATAATTATGAGTTAAAAGGACATTGTCTGACTTAGCTGCGATTCAAGAGGAGAAAGAATGTATAACAATTATGCAAAATGGCTTCCCATCAAGCTTTTTCTCTTGCCTGTTCATCAGTAAAGAACAGCTTTTTTGCCACTGAGAACAGTTTCATTTGATACCTATGGAGGAAAAAATAAATTGGAATGAGAGGAAGTGAAGGAAATCAGATGCATCATAATACTGAAGTGGATGCAAGTCAGGCTATGTAAACACAGTGATGTACAATGCTAAGCCTAGAGACCAATGAGCCTCCCTGCATGCAAGATCCAGTTACTACTATCTCAACCCTACAAACACTAATACACTTGAGTATCTATGTACACACATACTTCAATGGGACTTATGTGTAAAAGTATTTGCCTGATCGGTGACTAAATAAACACTAACAATGGGAGCCAAGACTATGTGACAACATATAATTTAGCATTGCCCTTTTGGGTTATCTTACTAGCTATACATTTTGAATATGAAATAGCCATCATCCTTTCATATTAAAGAAGTCCCCAGTGTAAGAGTATAAGCTGTTCAGGTCAAGGGATGTACCTTCTTTTGTTTTTGTACTTTGCCTATGGCAGGACACTGTGGGTACTATTGGGGGGCAGAGGGGTAAGTGTTGCGTTAAGCATTAGAAAAATACGAAGATGAAATAATGGCCTGTAGGTTAGAAAGCCCCTATATACGTGAAATGTTCAACTGTATTCGTGGAGGAAGAGGGGAGAAAAGCACTCAAATGCTGAAATGTCCCAAATATCTTCAATGACATGGCAGGACATTGCTATTGTTCAAATACTCTCTTTTTTGTCAAGTCCATACAATTCAAATCCTGTGCAACTGCAGTTCCCATTCCACATGATGTCAAAGTATGCACCATACTGCTATCAAATCCTTACAGAACAGCACTCGAGATGAAAGCCCACCTACAAAGATGTTGCAAGCCAGGTTCTCCTCAAGCCCTAAAATGTTGGCATTTTAATAAAAAGAAAATCTTATTTTATAGTCCACACAAATGTTGAAAGATATAATATTCAGTGGTGTGGAGAAGGATATCACATATATTATTTCTAATATACAGGCTCTGCTTTCCAGACTATCTATTAAGGAATGAAATATCAACAGACTGTGCTAGGGCATCCCATTGAGTAGATGTCACCAGTTGCAGGGCATCTGGGTTTAGTGGATCCACAAAAGAAAAGAAAGGGTGATTTCATTTTAGAAATATCCTTTAATGTGCCTTTAATCTACTTATTAGGAGAATTTCAGTTCTTGATTCAACTTTGCAAAACTCCTGTGAAAGCCTCCACGATGACTGAGGAATGACCTACTAATAAGACAGGACTAGCGATATTTTACTTGTCTGTCCAAAAAACGAACACACACATTACTTAGTCCAAGAAAATGGGTTAATTTTGTAAAGACTAGTTTAATTTAGTTGATGCTTGAAGCTAGTAACTGCAATTTTATAAATCTAAAAAATAAAATTTTGCTAAGCGCTCACAAGATACACAGGTGCTATTACTAATGCTCAAACAACTGTCATGCACCAATGCTGATTTAAAAAAACCCAACAAAACCACAGGACAAAATTAAGTCCTAAGAATACACAGAGAAGTTTACTAATACAAAAATAATAAGAAACAAGAAATCATTACCAAATTAAAAAGGCATATTGACTACCTTTGTTAATGCATTGTAACAGAATCTGGAATCAGTCAACTGCCACATAAAAGACCCAAGCCTACCTTTACCATATCATGGTAATTTCCAACTTTATCCAACAGCTGTGACACAGATGAGCTGCAGCCAGCATGGTGGCTCTGGAAAAAGTTAATCATTTGCACCTTCAAACTATTTTGCATATCAGGTGGCAAGATCCTGCAAAGTAATTCAACAACCAGCACTGAAGTAACACTTAAGAACACATAGCATTGCAGGACTGCAAGTGTCGTCTGCATGGCCGATGCCCAAAATCTCTGCACAGTGATTTTTTAAAGTGGGCACACTGTTCAATGAATTGCAGTTTGACTGAAGAGCAAGTTTATAGCCTTCCAGCTATTAAACTGAGATAAGTATTGCACAATTCAAACGTTCCCAGAACATATTTGAATTATATTTTCAAAATCAGACTAACAGAAGGTAGGGATAGGAGAGACATAATAGGCTAGTTTTAGTCCGTCTACCATCTAGTACCGAATTGCCACCTACAGGACTGCTTGACAGCCCAAGCTCCAGCCCAATCCACAATGTCCACACTGCTAGCTTTAGCACACTAGCTCAAGCCCCACTAGTGCAAGTCTGTCTACCTAGGCAGGGAGGCTCACTCCCAGCCGCAGTGTAGACATAGTCCTGTTCATTGACCTCAATGGGTACCACTTACAGTGGTAGGCTCTCAAAATTTGACATACGTAAAAGAAAATGCAACCCTGAATCCTTTTGATGAAAGGAAAATAAATAATTCTGAAGACAATTAAATGCTAGAATATTATACTAGGAAGTTTTAGAAAATGATTTATCAATTACCCAGTGATGTCACTACACTTATACTAGCAAAGGTTTAGTACAAATTAAAACAATTTAATATTATTTCCAGGGAAACCATCTAACTTACTGTATTGGTTGAATCTTCTTGTAAAATTCTGTCATATAGCTGGATGGCGTCATCGTACCTATTTAAAGAAATAGAGGTGAATTTTAGAAAATGCTTACTCAGCTCAATTATTTGGTTAAAAAGTTTTTGATTGGCTCCGTAATTAGGTAACAGCATTATAGCATTTTCTATACTTGGTATTGTGCTAACCTTATATAGCTGCAAAGGAAAATGTGTACCAGTCGCTGAATTTTACTGTCCTTACATAAATGTTTACTCAAGCAAAACTCCTGTCAAGAAAGTCTTGAGTAAGGACTGCAGCATTGGGTTTCACCAAAAAAACGGAAAAATAAATTGCAGTTCTTAGTGGGATATTATATAGATTGCATCAGAAACAGGGCAGGTATTTTATACACCCTTTGTTTCTTCATTCTACCTTTTTAGTTTCCTAGGTCCTTTATTCTCTCTCTGACTGCGCGCACCCATACACCAACACAGCCATTTTAAAGGCTACCCAAGATAAGAGACTTGCCACTCCATTACAGCAGTGGTATTTCAAAGCTCCAGAGAGTCTCATTTTGGATTTAAAGTTTCTCTTATGATGGTGTAAAGTATAAGCAGCAGAATATAATGGATTGTGAGGCTATCACAGGTACCCCACATACTCCTAGTCTATTGCAAAAATGAGATTAGGCCCTTCCAATCACAACAACACAGATTTACTCCATTATAATTCTGCTACTAGAAATATACAAGAAATAATTTAACCTATGTTGCTACAATGACTCTCTCTATTGTTTTAAACCCTCCCTGAGAAACATTCATCATTTCATCCAGCCCATTTCATAGCCTGAGCTGGTTCTATACCAAGGATCAGCAACCTGCGGCACGCGAGCCAATTTTTACTGGCACGCTGCTGCCAGCCGGGGTCCCAGCCGCCAGCCCTGCTCAGCCCGCTGCCGGCCTGGGTGAACGGAACCCCTGGCCGGTAGCAGGCTGAGTGGGGCCAGTGGCCAGGACCCCGGCTGGCAGGAGCCAGCGGACGGAATTCCAGACCAGCAGCAGGATGAGCCGCTCAGCCCACTGCCGGTCTGAGGTCCCGGCCGCCGGCCCCACTCAGCCTGCTGCCGGCCTGAGTGAACGGAACTCCCGGCTGGCAGTAGCTGAGCGGGGCCGGCGGCCGGGATCCCGGCTGGCAGGGGAGGGTGGCCAGAACCCCAGACCACCAGCGGGCTGAGCCTGCTGCCGGCCTGGAATACCAGCTGCCGGCCCTGCTCACCTTGCTGCTGGTCTGGGGTTCCAGCCGCCTGGCCCCCTGCCAGCCGGGTCCAGGCCTCCGGCCCTGCTCAGCCCTCCTGCCGGCCTGGGGTACGGGCAGCCAGCCCAGGGCTCTGCTCTTGGCCTGGTCCCAGCGCTCTGCAGCCCTTATCAAAAATTATACTACAATTAGCTTAAAAACTTGAAAATTTAAAAACTTTGTTTGTATATTACAGTAATCCTTAAAACATGTATAATGTTAATAAATACATAGGTTTGATGAAACAAAGTAGTTGTACTTATGTGCCCGTGCTTAATTTGTGTTTTCGATGATTTACCTTCTACAAAAAAAATCTCGCATGTCTCGCACCCCCAGAAAGGGCATCTCGCAACCCCAGGGGGTGCATGCACCCCAGGTTAAGAACCACTGCACTAAACTGATAAGATCTGCATTTTAATTTAATTTTAAATGAAGGTTCTTAAACATTTTTAAAGCCTTGTTTACTTTACATACAACAATAGTTTAGTTATATAATATAGACTTATAGAGAGAGATCTTCTAAAAACGTTAAAATGTATTACCGGCATGCAAAACCTTAAATTAGAGTGAATAAATGAAGACTCGGCACACCACTTCTGAAAGGTTGCCGACCCCTGTTCTATACAGTGTAGCTACGTAGATACATTAACTCCTCACTTAAAGTCATCCCGGTTAAGGTTGTTTCGTTGTTACGTTGCTGATCAATTAGGGAACACGCTTGTTTAAAGTTGTGCAATGCTCCCTTCTAATGTCGTTTGGCAGCCACCTGCTTTGTCCACTGCTTGCAGGAATAGCAGCCCGTTGCAGCTAGCTGGTGGGGGCTTGGAACCAGGGTGGACCGGTAGCCCCCCTATCAGCTCCCCGCTCCCCTAAGTTCCCTGCGTAGCGGCCACCCAGCAGGCTATCAATTGCAGGGCAGTTCAGCTGTCCCTCCCCCCACTGCCATGTGCTGCTCCTGCCCTCTGCCTTGGAGCTGCTCCCCGGAGCCTCCTGCTTGCTTTGGGGGAAGAGGTAGGGGAAGGGGAAGAGGGGGTTTAATGTCAGGATGTCCCCCTCCCCTCTGCACCTGCAGCCCGCTTACTCCATCTTCCATAGCGCAGGGGGGACACAGAACAGGGTTCAGGACGGAGGGAGCTTCCTGGCAGCAGCTGCCGACTCAGCTTGCTGATCAACTTAAAAAGGCAGTGTACTTAGAGTGGGGTCAGCATACTTAAAGGAGCAATGCGCATCTCTCTCTCACACACAGCGTGTGTGTGTCTGTCTGCCATGCTGTCTCCCCTCCCTCCATTCCTGCTGCCTTGTAGAGTGTGAGGCTACAATAACAACGAGTTAACCCTTGAGGGCTCAGGCCAGGTCTACACTACCGTGGTAGTTCGACGGCTGGCAATCGAACTTCCGGGTTCGATTTATCGCGTCTGGTCTGGACGCGATAAGTCGAACCAGGAAGTGCTTGCCGTCGACTGCGGTACTCCACCTCAGCGAGAGGAGTACAGCGGAGTCGACGGGAGAGCCTGCCTGCCGCGTGTGAACCGCGTCTGAACCGCGGTAAATTCGAACTAAGGTATGTCGACTTCAGCTACGTTATTCACGTAGCTGAAGTTGCGTACCTTAGATCGAATTGGGGTGTTAGTGTAGACCAGGCCTTAGTCAATTGCTAGTTCATCATTTAGCAGTAAGGCATTCCCTGGGAAATATCCCACCCTCTGACTTCACCACCTCAACCAGGCTTCACAATCATCATCGCTATGTACCAGCATTAAATTGTTTGTTTAAAACTTATACTGTGTGTGTGTATATATACATATAAAATACATATAAAATATAGTCTTTTGTCTGGTTAAATTTTTTCCCCTGGAACCTAACCCCCTTCCCTCCCCGCCATTTACATTAATTCTTATGGGGAAATTGGATTCGCTTAACATCGTTTCACTTAAAGTCGCATTTTTCAGGAACATAACTACAACATTAAGCGAGGAGTTACTGTACTATGTTACAACCACATGGTATGGGGTCTATTTAGGTTCTTCAAATCGCCATACTACATAATACTAAATATATCAGATTTCTACAGAGTCTTTACAAACCTAAATATAATGGCTACAGGCTCAGCTGTTTGATGCAACATATTATTCTCCAGTCCAGTAGAGGATGTTCTTATCACTCAAGACTCTTCATCACTATGGTCTGCTGCTATTGAGGACAGCTAGATGTTACTGCCCATAGAAGTCCATTAACTGTTACTTCTAGCTTCATCTCAGAGATTACTGTTGAACTACACCAGGTGATCCCACCTCTCTAAGACATTAGCTTGAGCACTGTATTGTCAGTTTTGGAAAACTGCTGGTTGAACTCCATTCCCCTGCAGAATCATTCCAGATTGCCAGCCCATAATGACTCTAATTGTCATCCCCCACATTTACATTTGCTTGCTTGCCATGTGCTTGCTTGATTAAAGATTACAGTGTGGTGTGGGGGCTGTGTGCTGTGCTAAGCTTACTGAGGCTCCAAACTGCTATCCTTTGATCGCTAACCCTTTTAGAATCCCTTGAAAAGGGGGCAGAGAACTCAGGGGGAACAGGGGTTTTAAAAGACAGCGCCTAAGCAATGAGAGGAGCTAATGAACAGGAGCAGGGAACAGGAGAGGTTAGAGAGAGAGAGAGAGAGAGAAAGAGAGAGAGAGAGAGAGAGAGCGCGCAAGAGGCAGATACACTTAACAAACAGTCTAAACCAGGGGTCGGCAACCTTTCAGAAGTGGTGTGCCGAGTCTTCATTTATTCACTCTAATTTAAGGTTTCGCGTGCCAGTAATACATTTTAACGTTTTTAGAAGGTCTCTTTCTATAAGTCTATAATATATAACTAAACTATTGTTGTATGTAAAGTAAATAAGGTTTTTAAAATGTTTAAGAAGCTTCGTTTAAAATTAAATTAAAATGCAGAGCCCTCCGGACCGGAAGCCAGGACCCGGGCAGTGTGAGTGCCACTGAAAATCAGCTCCCGTGCCACCTTCGGCACACGTGCCATAGGTTGCCTACCCCTGGTCTAAACTTTGGCCACTAACGCAGACACAAACAAACAAAAAAACCTTGCAAGAGTAAAAATAATGCAGGAAAAAGTCCAGCAGCAGAGTGCGGGACTACCCAGTTTATTGCACTGAATGCAGCATGTATGATTACTTGCCTTGTGGGCAGGTACCATATGTGTGCATACAGTACAAACAGCTCTGGGGCCCTCAGAGAAACAATCCAGGCTTTTGAGGCCAAAGTGGCTGAACTAGAGGAGCTACGGGGAACATAGAGGTACATAGATGAGACTTTCAGGGACATCATAGAGCAATCCCGCCCCCAATCAGACAGAATCTGTGCTATTAAGGAGGATGAAAGTCTCATGGAAGGAGAGGACAGAAACCATCCCATAGTTGGGAATCTCTTTCCACATGATGTCATGGTATCTTCTTGCACTTAGGATACCTCTCCAGGGAAGGGAGCCCCAATTATTAGGAAGAAACAGATAATAGTAATGGAAGATTTGATTATTAGAAATATAGATAGTTGAGTCTGTGATGACTTGGAGAACCACATTGTAAATTGTCTGCCAGGTGGAAAGGTTGCAGATCTCACAAGGCGTCTAGACAGGCTTATATGCAGTACTGGGGAGGAGCTGGTGGTCATGGTACATGTAGGCACCAGTGACATAGGGAAAGGTAAGACAGAGGTCCTGGTGGCCAAATTTAGGCTGCTAGATAAGACATTGAAGTCCGGGACCTCCATGGTAGCATTCTCTGAACTGCTTCCAGTTACATGAGCAGGGGCCAGAAAGACAGGCAGAACTGTAGGGTCTCAATGTGTGGATGAGATGAGAGTGTAGGGAGGAGGGTTTTAGGTTTATTAAGAACTGGGGAACCTTAGGGGAAAGAAGGAGCCCAATACATTAAGGGTGGGCTTCACTTAAACCAAAGTGGAACCAGACTGCTGGCATGTAAAATTTAAAAGGCTGTAGAGATTTTTTTTAAAAAAGGGTTGGGGGAAAGCCAACAGGTGTGGTGAATCACATGGTTTGGGCAGAGGCATCCCTTAGGGATTACTTTAATAAAGGGGAAATTCTGGATCCTAGAAAAAAGGATAGGAAAGAAGTTGGTAAAGTACAGGTAGGAGTGAATGAAGAACAGACAAATGCAAAAGTGTCCCATTTAAATATAACACATGAAGGCAAGCAACTGAATATTGACAAAATGTACAACTGTTTGTATACAAATGCTAGAAGTCTAAATACTAAACCGGATGAACTAGCGTGCCTGGCTTAAAAGGAGGGTATTGATATAATAGGCATCATGGAAACTTGGGGACAAGGTAATACCAGGTACAAAATATATGGGAATGACAGAATAGGTCGCATTGGTGGGGGAGTGGCACTATATGTGAAAGAAAGCATAGAGTCAAAGTAAAAATCTTAAATGAATCAAAATTGTACCATATAAAATCTCTAAGGATAGAAATTCTATGCTTGATCAATAAGAGTATAGCAGTAGAAATACACTACCGACCACCTGACTAGGATGGTGACAAGGACTGTGAAATGCTCAGGGAGATTCGAGAGGCTGATTTAAACTATCCTCATACTGACTGGGTATATGTCACCTCAAAAAGGGATGCAGAGATAAAAATTTCTAGACACCATAAATAACTGTTTCTTGGAAAAGCTCGTCCTGGAACCCACCATGGGAGAGGCAATTCTTGATTTAGTTCTAAATGGAGCACAGGATCTGGTCCAGGAGGTGAATATAGCTGAACCGGTCAGTAATAACACAATTAAATTTAACATCCTTGTAAGAGGAAAAGCACCAAAGAAACTCATCACAGTAGCATTTAACTTCAAAAAAGGGGAACTACACAGAAATAAGGAAGCTAGTTAAATGGAAATGTAAAGGAATAGCCACAAGGGTGAAATGCCTGCAAACTGCACGAAGACAATTTAAAAATGCCATAATGGAGGCTCAAACTAATTGTAGATCCCCAAATTTCAAAAAACCAAAGAAAACCAGTAAGAGGACCACAAAATGCCTCCAGGGCTGATTAGCAGAGTAAAAGAGGCAGTTAGAGGCAAAAAGGCATCCTATAAAAATTGGACATTAAATCCTATTGAGAGTAATAGAAAGGAACATAAACTCTGGCAAGTCAAGTGAAAAGATGTGACAAGGCAGGTCAAAAAAGAATCGGAAGAGCAACTACCAAGACACAAAAAGTAACAGCAAATATGTTTTTAAGTACATCAGAAACAGGAACCCTTCCACAGTCAGTGGGTCACTAAAGGAACACTAAAGGAAGAGAAGGCCATTGCACAGAAGTTAAATGAATTCTTTGCATCATTCTTTACTGCACAGGACATAGGGGAGAGCCCTATACCCAAGTCATTCTTTTTAGGTGACAAATCTGAGGAACTGTCACAGACTGAGGTGTCAATAGAGGAAGTTTTGGACCAAACTGATAAATTATGTCATCAGGACCAGACGGTACTCACCCAAGAGTTCTGAAGGAACTCAAATATGAACTTGCAGATATATTAACTGTGGGATGTAACCTATTGCTTAAATCAGGCTCCATACCAGATGATGGAAGATAGCTAATGTAGCACCTATTTTTTAAAAAGGCTCCAGAAGCGATCCTGGCAATTATAGGCTGGTAAGCCTAACTTCAGTACCCATCAAATTGTTTGAAACTGTAATAAACAACAAGATTATAAAACATAAACATGATACGTGGGGAAGAGTCAACATGGCTTTTGTAAGGGGAAATCATGCCTCACCAAACTACTGACTGCTTGATGGAGTCAACAAGCATGTGGATACGGGTGATCCAGTTGATATAGTGTATTTAGACTTTCAGAAAGCTTTTGACAAGGTCCATTACCAAAGGCTTTTAAACAAATTAAGGATAGGATAGGATAGGATAAAAAATAGGATAAGAGTAAAGATCCTCTCATGGATCAGTAACTGGTTAAAAGATAGGAAATAGGATAGGAATAAATGGTCAGTTGGGCACTGTGCAATAAAATGGGAGATGAAATTCAATGTTGATAAGTAATGCACACTGGAAAAAATAATCCCAATTATACATACAAAATGATCGGATCTAAATTAGCTATTGCTACTTAAGAAAGATCTTGAGTCACTGAAAGTCCAAATAATTCTCTCAAAACATCTGCTCAATGTACAGCAACAGTCAAAAAAGCTAACAGAGTGCTAGGAACCATTAGGAAAGGAATAGATGGGGCATGCAACAGCTTCCATACAAGGAAAGATTAAAAAGACTGGGACTGTTCATCTTAGAAAAGAGATGACTAAGGGGGCACATGACAGAGGTCTATGACATCATGAGAGGTATGGAGAAAGTGAATAGCAAGTGAATATGTTTACCCCTTCATATAACACAAGAACTAGGGATATCGCCCGATGAAATTAACAGACAGCAGGTTTAAAAAAAAAAAAAAGAGCTACATAGAAGGAAGTACTTCTTCACACAACACACAGTCAAGCTGTGGAACTCGTTCCCAGGGGATGTTGAGAAGGCCAAAAGTATAACTGGGTTTAAAAAAAAAAAAAAGAGAGAGAGATACGTTCCTAGAAGATAGGTCCACCAATGGCTATTAGCCAAGATGGTCAGGGACACAACCCCATGTGCCATGTGTCCCTAAACCTCCAACTGCGAGAAGGATCTGGCACTGGCCACTGTTAAGACAGAATACTGAGCTAGATGGACCAATGTCTGACCAAGTATGGCCATTCTTGTGCACATATGCCTGCCTCTGGTTAGAGTTCATTTGTCAAAGGCATGGGCCAACATCTTTAGTTTGGTCATACAAACCTTGACAGAAGCACGTACAAGCAGACAGAGCTGACCTTCACATTTTTGAGCAGGTTTGAGAAACAATTTGTGCCCAACCAAAACCGGATTCCTGTTCACCATGCTACACCAATATGCATACGCCAGAGCTAAGAATTATGGGGAAGGATTAGCAAGACATCTCAAATCAACTTATTTTACATAAGAGCGGGTGTGAGAGAAGGATTGCTTAGGTACCTTAGCCTCGTGCTGCAGCAGAAGAGCCCAGCATTCAATTCATTTCAACCCAAACAATACAGTTTCAAAACATTCCTTGCAAGGAAAAGAAAGGATGAGAAACATCTGTTAAATGAAAATGGGCTTTTCCCCCTTTACGTGTCCAATGTCCTGGAATCGGGATGGCCCATGGGCATTAGGCCTCAAAAGCCAACACTGTAAGCAGGATGTTACAGGAAATAGTTCATGCTAGGTACCAATGTTCCCTATCAGCAGTTACTAGAAGTCCTTTGCAAAATTGCTAGCTGCCACACCACACGTAGATGGTTTTGGAATAGGTTATTGGAACTTGATATACAACGTGTCCAAAAGGGCAAGTCAGCCAAAGACTAGAGGTGCCCTAGAGGACAGTCTACTCCTGGGGTCACCTTTGTGGGAAAAGTCGTATATTATGGACAGCGAACCCATCTGTAAGTTGTCTGAACCATCCTATATAAAATGTAATAGAGTTATAGTTCTTCAGTAGGATAGAGCAAAAGCATCCAGAAGAGTTATAGTTTTCTCTTTTATATTCTACAAGGTTTTTAGAGTCATTTCTATAAAACCCTATTAGGGTTTTATTCACAAGGACAAAGACTGGGAGAAGAGCTATATTCATCAGTTATTTGGGGCAGGGCAATGGTTTTGAATGCTACTTGGAATTCTGGACCATTTGGATTAAATATGTTGGTTTATAGCTGTGGCATACAGACTTTGTTTTGCCAAAAACTGTGTAGTGTTTTACTGTCTATAGTTTGATGATGGCAACTAAAGAACCTTTTAAATCTATCAAGTCCAAATGGAAGATTACGAGTACTGTAATGTTGTGCTAGCCAAAATACAACAGAACTGCCTAAGCACAATAAGCTCATCATACACAGTACTATTATTATAAAGGAAAGAGCATTGCATTCATTCCCTCTGTTCTAAATTTTACTGTGGGAAGAATTCCTTTTTAAAGAGAGATATCAAGTACCTTTTCCAGAGAAGAATTAGGTTTTTAAATTCAGCCATTACCTTTCCATGTATTCAAATCTCATGCCAGTTAATCGTTTAACTCTGTGGCTCCCAGGGAATTGTCGCCTTAGCTCCTGAAGACAAAACTACATAAATAAAATAAATTCCTCAGAGTTAGTGATTCGGCTTGTGACAAATACTACTTATCACATTAAAAAAAAAAAATCAGAATCAGAAGGCATATTTGTCACCAGCACTTCCTACTACAACCAGAGAAAAAGCACATCAACGCCTAGAAAAAGTCTACTACTTCCTGTCCAGTGATGTCACAAGGATTCCAGAATATGTAGCCAGACCATAGACTCCAAGCTGAGAAAGACTCATGGCCAGCCATTTAAAAAAAATAGTATTAATTATTTTCAGAGTTTAAACTATTTAATTCAGCCAATACCCTGTGAATATAATTATTCAACACATGGAATAAAAAGAAGAAAAAAAACAGTCCTTGACTGACTAAGTCAACAACCTGGAATGTGACTTTTGATTAAAACAAAACAGCAACTTCTGGGATAAGCCATAAAATGTATTAATAAAGACAAGCTCAGAAACTGAAACCTTGTCAGCTGGAAGACTTCATTACAAGATGAATTTTCCATGAAAGTAGCTAGACCATCAGAGCTCCTTGGAAACAGTTATTTAGCTTGAAAATTAAGCTTGTTTTAAAAAACTCTTTGGTGCTTTTCAGATTTGAGGCCTTCCTAAATCAGTGCACACAAAAAAACAAAACAAAAAAAACAAAAAAAAAAACCACCTATAAAGACAATAAGAGTTCAGGTGGCACTTTTTTGTTTAATGAATGTCTTTATTATAATGGAAAAAATTGCCTTTGAAAGAAGCTGTTTATAATGGTTTGCAATACAAAGTAAACATTTATATAGAATAATGTTTGTGTCCCTGGGTTCAATCAATCTTACAGGCACAGGAGATGCAGTCTGCACACTCCTGCAAACAATGAGACAGCTGGGCAGGAGAAGGTATTCACACCCTAGTACTGTATTTGCTTTTTTTTTGGTCTCTGCTGCTACCTGATTGTGTACTTCTGGTTCCAAATGAGGTGTGTGGTTGATTGGTCAGTTCGTAACTCTGGTGTTTGTGACGCTGAAGTTCTACTGTACTTCAACAGGTAGGTTTCTTAATCTTAAGTGTCTGGTTTAATCCTACAAAGGCAAAGAAAATGTAACTCCAGCATGTTAGACACAGGTTTTGCAGGTGTCTGCCAATAGTAGGTGATCTCACTAAAGCCAGGTGTTTTACAAAGATGGAATTGGCTATGGGTGGGTTATGAACAGATGTTTGGTGCAAGGGAATGAAGAAAATAAGAGGACAAAAAAGAAAGAAAGGAGGTGAAAACCATCTCAGACTTCTCATTTGGAACAGACGACACCAGTCCCTTAGGAAAGATGCATCACAGCTGTCAAGTGCTTCACTGCTTGGAATTCAAAGACTATTCACACACTCAGGGGCTGCAGCTGTAGCAAAAAGCCACTATGATCTTAGCCAGTTTGAATTAAATGTGTGGACCTATAACAAAACTAAAATAACCCCAACCCAGATGTAAGGCTTACACGAAGCTTTTAGCTTATACTCAGTGCTGTGGAGAAGCAGCTATACTCTCAGATCATGCTGTGTTCCTCATAGGACACTAAGAGGCCAGTAGTTCAAACTGAAAGCTGCTACTTGGGTTATTAGTAAACACAGCATTTGGCAACTTTTGATTTTTTTTTCCATATTGGTCCATTTAAGCATTTCACAAAAGCATTATTAAAAAAACCACAGAGATCAAAAATACCTCAAAAATAAGTGGAAAAATAGTATAAAAAGAGGCTTCTCTCTCATCCTATTCATTTATTTCCTTAGTGGAAGAGAAGACTTATCTATGAGAGGAATTCATGAGGCTTGCAGAAAGTGCAATATGGTATATTACGTTACTGCATATATTGAAGTTAACCCTAAATGTGGAACTCAAGATCATTACACTTTTCTAATCCTGGCTATTCGAGAGACTGACCCTCTCCCAGTTCTATACTGCCATAGCTGTGGTCAGTGAAGGCACTTGAACTGAACCCCTGGCATTCAAGTGTGCACAAGGCACTGTAACAGCATTCTCCATGCAGGACTCTGAACTGTGGAATTCTCTCCCTTCTTGGTTTGAAGAAGCTCAGGCCTGTTGACAAACACGACAAAACACAGTTTCTTCTCCCAGGCCAGGCAGGAGAATGCACAGAGGGTTGAAATGCGTGCACAGAGGTCCGTTTGTCATTTTTCTATCCTGATTTTGGGAAAGTTGCTGAGTTTGCTTTTGTTTGCATTTTTAATCCATTGCAATGGTGCTTAGAGCCCTGGATAGACTCTTTGTCTTCAGTCCTCTGACATAATATGCTGGAGAAAGAATTAGTTCATTAACCGCACAACAATGTTAAGAATTATTAGCTAAAAATCTTACTTTCTCCCCCTGCATCTAAGTAGTAATGTTAAAAACAAATGGCTGAATGAGATATCCAAAAGGCTTTTTAAGCTTTAGGGTATGTCTACACTACAGGATTAATCCGAATTTAGATAATTCGAATTTGGGAAACAGGTTGTATAAATTCGATTGTGTGTGGCCACACTAAGCACCTTAATTCGGTTTTTAACCACATTAATTCGGTGGTGTGCGGCCACACTACCCCATTAACTTAAACACAGTAATTCGGTGGTGTGCGGCCACACTAACCCTAATTCGAATTAACAAAATCGATTTAGGCGTTACTCCGCTCGTCGAGGTGGAGTACAGAAATCGATTTTAAGTGCCCTTTAATTCGAATTAACTGGCTCTGTAGTGTGGACGGGTGAAGGGTTAATTCGGATTAACGCAGCTAAATCCGAATTAAAGTCCTAGTGTAGACCAGGCCTTAGAGACCGATTGTGGCCTGTAACAAACAAATTAAAATATAAAAAGGCTCCCTTAATTTACTTAACTGGCTATTTCTAACAAAAAGGCTAGTCACAAGAATGCTGATTTATTAAGAAAGCATACTGAAGTATTCTGCAATAAAGTTTTTCTACTGCTGACCAACTTCTATGGCTGAAATGCAGTAACTTTAAAAAATGATTAATGGCAAGGGCACTTGTTTTTTGGCTTTGATACATCAAACATTTGTTAAACCACTTCTCCCTCATTCCCAGTTGTTTTACATGGGCGTAATCCTGTTCTCATTCAAGCCAATGGGAAAAAAAAGGTCCACTGATTTTAAAGGTGTAGGACCAAGCCTCATGTGACTATCAGGTCCTCCCTTTTGTCTTTGCAGGAGGACGCTGGTGTGCTTTCAGGGGGTGAAAAGTGATGCCACATAAGGCTGCAACTTCAGCTCCAGCTCTTCCTCCTCGGGACGCATGGGGAGGAGGGAAGGAAAGAATACAACTCAATATATTTGTAGTATAAAAAAACAAAGCATGTTTAAGTTTCTGACTCTTTAAATATCATGAAGGAGTAATAAAGGGTACAGCCAAAATTTTTGCTTTAATATTCATCTTTAAAAATGCTGCAAGCAGCTGAATCATACACATTGGCCTTCTTAATGCACTGTGCAAGCATTTAGCTACATGACTCCTGTTAATGTTAACACTTATCATGCAGCTAAATTCACATGCACAGCACTGACACTTTATCTCAAAGTGTTTGAAAACGTGATACAATTTGAGAGGTTTCCAACAAATATTCTCTGGATAATATGGCAGTTTTAATATTATTCCTGACTTTCAGCCCATATCAGAGTAGCTATAAATATTTTCACAGCAAGAAGAAACATGATCTGCCCAAATAAGAGTTACACATTAAGGTGGGTGGAGAAGGTTTCTCCCCAGCAGTATATTTCTTGAGATTCTACAAGTCCGAGCTACATAGTTCCTAGCATCCTATAAAACTGTCCAAAGAACTAATCTGGAAGAGGTTCATGTGGAAAAAAAAAAAAAAAAAAAAAAAAAAAAA
>NW_020664409.1:83680922-83687812 GCF_002925995.2 Terrapene triunguis | reverse complement strand
AAAAAAAAAAAAAAAAAAAAAAAAAAAAAAAAAAAACTTAAGGTTTGAGTGAAAAATAGCTTGACAACTTACCGATGCCAAGTCATCCCGACTGCAGTCCAGGGCAGCAAGCATCACCTGTTCATATATTATCCATACTAGACACAAGAGAGACATATTAAATGTGGAGAATTGATTTTTCAAAATGGTGGGAAACACCTAAAATGTAAATAAGATTAATGAATTCCGTCTTTGTATATTTTCCCCTACCACTCCTGTACATCATTACTGAAACAGGGACATTTAAACGCACTGCTGGAATTAATTAAAAGTACACTTATGCGATTTTATTGCTTCAGTAACAAAGTATCTTTTGACATCTTGAAAGGCAAAAAACTCTTTCTTTGCTTTTCTTAACATTGTATCTACAGTTTTCTGTTGAAACAGACCCATTATGAAATGCACTGTGACCAGATCTGGAGAGCAGCCATACGTGCTAGAAAGAAAACAACTTTTCCCTTAACTGTTTCACTACCTTACTGTAAGTACAATATTGCCTTCTTCCCTTATCTGCAGGAATTAGCTTATTCCACTGACACGTTATTTGTATTAGGATAGTGTGTAGGAGGCAACTGAACATGAGGCCCCACTGTGCTAGGCACTGTACAGAGTGAGAGACAGTCCCTGCCAGGGATAGCTTACAGTCCTGTTAGACAAGACAGAGAACCCAGGGGGAAGGGGAGGGGAGTATGTAACATACTCCCCAGAGTGAGCTGAGTATTAAGTTAATGGGAGGCAAGGGTGCTCAGCTCCTTGCAGGATCAGGCCTGAAGCGAAAATCTTCCACAAAGAGGACAAATAGCCAACACCATGGTGCCCAGAGAACCTGAGGGAAAACAAATTAATCTTTTTTATAGGAATTTTAAAAAAAAGAAAGCACAAATCTAAACAATAAAGTTAACCTTTCCCTCTACCAGAATAAAGGCTATTGCTCACTGTACAGGTATTTCTAATTTCATTCAAAGAAAAGTTATGTTTAAAAATAAAAATTCTAAGTTACTACAAAGTAAATCAGATTTCATTGGAGCACATCAAGCCGTAGTCCACTAGTCTGGTATCCTGTCTCTAGAAGTAGCTAGCTCCAGATGCTTAGCACAAGAACCCCTGCAGCTGACAGTTATACAATAAGCTTCCCCTGGGGGAAGCCAAGGGCTTTTATATATTTTTAAATCCCATCCAATAGGACTTGGATTTTCTGACCATCCATATAAAAGTGCAGTCCTTCTTTGACCACTATTAAACACTCAACAGCTTTTGCCAAGTTCTACAGGATAAATAAGGTGTTCTTTTAAATGATGTTTCTTTTTATCAATTTGAAAATGGTTTCCTTTCAGTTTTATTGGATATCCTCTGTATGATGGGACAGTGTAAACAGAGATACTCAATTTACCCTCTCTGTGGCATTCATTAATTTCTATTCACTAGGTTTCTAGTGCCTTCCAGTAGTGCATTAAGCGACATGGCTAACACATGTCACATATGGTTCATTCTCTCTTATGTCTCCCCAGGGGAGTTGGTGGGGAAATTGGGAAATATATGGGACACAGTCCAGTCTACACACTTACTCTGAAAATGATGAAAATTGGACTGGACAACACAGGGCATGATGAGAGTGACTCAGCCTGCGATGCAGGGCAATGGAGTGGCCTACTGTGCAAGGGCTCTGGTAAAGAAGGGGTGGGGAGGCACCCCACAAAGCCAGAGCACCCCACAAAGCCAGCACCAGCCCATAATAAAATGTAGTTTTCCTCATGAGTGATTAACAAGATCCTAATAAAATAAGCTAATCCACGGTGAGTTTCTGTTTATTTACAGAGACAAAAATGGCAATAGCCTCTTTGTTACGCCCTGCGTTAATTTCACCACCAACTTCCTGCTGGAGCCACTATCAAATCCACCCATGGAGTCAGGGCTGCTGAGAACCATTGAACCAAACTGTAAACCCTGTATATAATGGAAACTACTTCAAGCCAGGGGGTGCGGCAGTACTTCAGCACCTATGCATGCAGTCCTACAATGCATTTATAATACTCCGCTACCTCGATATAACGTGACCCGATATAACACGAATTCGGATATAACGAGGTAAAGCAGTGCTCCGGGGGGGCAGGGCTGCACACTCCGGTGGATCAAATCAAGTTTAATATAACGCGGTAAGATTTTTTGGCTCCCGAGGACAGCGTTATATCAAGGTAGAGGTGTAGTTGCAGAAGGGAGGCAGCACATGCAAGACTCTTATCAGGTACTTAAAGACTCTTCGTCCCAAGAAGATTGTGCTATAATATACATAGGGAAGTCTGTTTGCAAAGATTATCCATATAACTATCTAAAGAGGATTACTATTCGTAATGGTTAGGATTTTAAGATCCCTCTCATTGCAAGAAATCTGGAGGAAATACCATGGTACAGGGAGCCACCTTTATAGTTTCCAGAAACATTGCAAGTTGAAAGATTTCTGGTCAAATATTAAGAAAATGAGTGCAAGAGTTAGTCCAGGATATATTTTGCCAGATTTTTAATCACTGGTCTGTTAAAGAAATAATAATTTATTAAAATTAAACAGGGACTTGTTTAAAGCTCTTCAGACTTCAACTAATAAATATATTTCATCACTATGGTTGCAAAACTTCAATAGCAACTGTAAAAGCAAGGCTGGCAAATGAAAAAAATTAGAAAGGAAAATGTACTGCTTGTATTAGGTTAACCAAATTATAAAAAGGAAAGCCAAAGAAAGAGGAATGAACATTAAAAACAAATCATGACTATTTATCCCTTCCTGCCTGTATGGGCTTCATATGCAAACCCATAAAGCATTCTTGCCATGAAGTATTTTGTTTTTTCTACTGCTCTTACATAAATGTGATATTGCATTGTTATTTCTGAACAATTCCCTTCTGGTCTGAAGCACTGTATGCCAAGTTTCTGTCCAGAGAGACATAGTGTCAAGTAATTAAAATCCCCTGAAAATAGCCATTTTATTTATTGCAGAAACCCAGACGTGCCCTAAACTATAGCATCACAAATGCAATTCTATCATAAGAACAGCTTTCATATTAATTTCTACAATATAGTATCACTTATGGCTGAATTTAAGAAATAACATTCCCTTCTCCTTATTAAAAAACTCCCCTCATATTTTTTGACATTCCTCTGAAGTGTAGATGACCTGTTGAGTGACAGCTAGATAACAGATCTCTGTCAAATGTTCACAGTACATTCTTATGACTGTTCACTATGTGCCAACCTAAAAGCCCAATCATAGGTGCTGGAACTGGGGGTGCAGGAGCACCCTCTGGCTTGAAGTGGTTACCATTATATACAGGGTTTACAGTTTGGTTCAATGGCTCTCAACACCTTCATTATAAAAATTGTTCCAGCACCCCTACGCTCAATTAGGTATTTTTTTCACCTACTTCCTCTACACACCATCTTTGAGAAGCAAACTAAGGGCTTGGAATACTGGCAAATTAGAAAATTGAGAAAATAATGTATGTACTCAACATTAGTAGATGCAGAATCACAACAAAAGGGTAAAAATAATATGGAGAGTATAACAGGAGAATAGCAGAGTAACAAAACTAACATATACTAACAGTTACAGACAGTGAAAGCTTTTCAAATAATTTCAACCTACTGTCATCCCCAAGCTTAGATGCATATTCGTTAATTAACTCTTCTCCAACTTCCACTATCTGCTCGCTGTTCCGATAGTTTTCTTCCCTCCACTTCCTCATTTTATCACGCATCTCTGAAAAACAAAATATAAGATTTTCATGCAATAACATAATGTGAAGTCTATTTCTGGAACTCACTTTGAGGGGTATAATCTATTCTCAGACATATACAGGAGATCCACAGAAGTAATTTCCACTAATACCAAAATCGTTTGTGGACAGATTGATTCCTGGAACTTTGAAATTGTTATCTTGCAACTCTTGTGAAGACTGTCCAAAAGAAAGGAGGGTCGGGGGGGGAGAGAAGTAATCCACTGAATTTGTGAGTTCAGAGGATATTGGGCTAACATCTATACATCAGATGTGAAAAAGACTCTCTGAGAATACAGATTCAGCTCCGAGCATGGTCAATTCAAGCCCTATGATCCAGTGTAGATCAATTTAGTACCAAACTGTTAATATGTATAGGGCTTCAAACCAACAAAAAATAAACCAACCAACCAACCAAAAACCTTAAAAACTGAGGTCCTCCCCTACTGGGGATGGCAACATGTGGAAGATCTTATTAAATCTTGCTAAGGGCTTATCCTGGCATTCTTAGTCATAATTACCCTCTCTCAACCATGGGTGCCATTTGTCCATCTGGATGTCACCCTCTCCAACCCTGAGTGAGTTATATTGAGTGATGCTGCAAGGATATACTTTGGAGGGCACTCAGATTCTCCTGCATGGAAAGCACTATTATATAAGATATTATTGTTCATCATTACAGGGAAGGAAGGATAGTCCATGGAAAATGGACAAGGAAAAAAACCAAAAACAAGAAGCAGAGTTCCACCTTAGAACTGTTCTAAGCCACCAATACAAAACTTCACCATACAAACAAGAAACACAGAACTCCCATTTTCAAACTTGTGATTAGTATCTTCAACATAATTTTCAAAGTAAATTTCAGCATCCCCATGAATTATAACTTTCCTATAGCTAATAGATCTTGCTATTTGTTTTTCGATTTGACATTTCAGTTGCAATGGTAAAATATAATAGAAACTAGTATTTTATGTTACTGTACCAACTATTATATACAATGATTTAACAAAACTAGACTCAAACACTGAATTCCAGATTGAGGCAATTCAGTTGTACTACTAAAATTAAATCAGACAAAAGCACTGTATGCATGTACATATTTTATAGACTTTTTACTGGACAGATTTTCTGGACATCCCAATAAGTAATTTAACTTTATGAACATGACATCATCCTCCGTTATGGAAAACAGGCTCAGAGAGCTTTTAAAGTAAAATTCTTATTGATGTTATACTTATCATATTTGCAAGCCACCACTAAAACTGCTTTTTATTTATTTATAACAGCTCTATGAGAATAAATTTGATTTTGGAAGAGATCAGCAATAATATGAAAACTCAACTGATAAATATGAGAAGCATATTTTTACAGTAAAAATAAATAACTGCTGTAAAATTCCATTCTAGAAATGTTCTGTATGTTCCTATGATGATATGCAGCATGAAAAAGGAGGCATGAGAATAAAGACTTTCTTTCTGCAAAAGTAAATGGGATCCAAATGTGAAAACGATCAAAGCAAACCACTTCAAATCTGAGATGGAAAGAAGACCAGATTTTCAATTTTAAAATTTTAAAAGTGCATTTACTATGGACTCAATCTTAAAAGGTGCAAGACCTGATTTTAAGGTCAATGGGAGTAGAGGGCACTCACCATCTTACTGACAGTGGCTTTGTTCATCCTCAAAAACACCAAACACTAAGAATATAATTTGATACCACTCCCATAGATGGGGAGGGGAAGGAAAAAGTTTTGTTTTCTACTTCTTACTATGAAAACACACTATGCAAAATTATTGCCAATGTTATTTTTAAATTTACATCATTTGGGGGGAAAATACAACAAAGGGGAATTTTGACAGTTTTCCTTGCATTTCAGAATGCACAAATTAACAAAATTTGACAGTTTAAGAGTAAACATAGACCCTTTTCCATCTATCAGAAGTGATCTCAGATCTCTCATAAAACTGTTACTGTGTCACATTTTGTATTCTGAAAGTCAACCAAAACCACCACAGGGTTACATTTCATGTGCATGAGTAAAATTAAATGGTTCTTGGCATGATGATCCTTGGCAATTTAAAAGTTAGACAGCAAGAATGTGACTGAACACAAATGTATCACACAAACTGACAGTCTAAAAATACACAAAATAAATAAGTCATCCAATTTTCACCAATTCATTTACTTGACAACTATTAAAGCCTCCATACCAGTATAACTTTCAAATGTAATACTATCTAAGCTACTAATAACATTCATGCCAACTATTAATCACCAAAGTAGGCTTTGCAGTGATGGAAAAAAGCAAAACACAGAGAGCATGCTGTATCCTTTGATCACTGAAAGTGAGAACACAAGTAAAAATAAATGTTCTAGTATACATAAATATAATGAAAGATATGTTAGCTAGATTATAAAGTGCTGCACTCTGAACAGAAGGCAAAACAAATGAAAAATGTTGGTAACAACCTAAGCAGACTCATTTTTGGGGGTGGGAGGTTAAGAAACTTATCGGTTGTGTCAGCCAATCATACTTTAAATATTTAGGGCAAGTACACCTGTACTTGGTAACACAGGGCTGGGCAGTAGCAGTATTGGACTCTGGTAGTGGTGCGGGGAGGCTGATTAATTTCAGTTATATTTATGTCATTATGTATATAAGTGGATCTAGAAGAACTGATGGGTCTATTTATTTTAATGTAGTTTAAAACAAAAATGGTCAAGGTCATCCATAGTTATGGATATATAAATGGAAGTGTAAGAAACCCACTGCAACAGACACTTTGTCACAATGGTGGTGCATTATAACAGAACTGAGCACACTGGGGCCATTCTATGCAAGAAGTAAAATGCAATCTCTGCTATGGAGAGTTTACAGTCTGGAAGGATGACACGGGGCACACTGGAAAACAAAAAGGTATAGTTTGTAGTTACTCAACTTTTCCTAGGTTTTCGGTTCACATTTTCTGGGTATCAAAGTCGCTAGACTTAAATCTTAATTTTTCCAAGTATTTTAAGATTTTAATTCTCTTTGTTTGTTCAGTGTGCATTTTGGAATATAGTTTTCAAGTCTTTACCATTAAAAAC